>NC_057343.1:56510000-56615000 GCF_016509475.1 Prionailurus bengalensis
ATTTATTTGTTTGTTTGTTTGTTTGTTTGTTTGTTTATTTTCCTTTGTTAGCCAGATGCATGATCAGCAGCACTTGACAGGGTTTCTAGGAATAAGAAAAGCTCTTTTAAGTATTGGACATGATTATAAGAGGATTCAGTTGACTCAGGTATAGGACATGGTCTCAGATCCAAATGTATAGATATGCCAAACATAAATTTAAGGGTAGAAATGCAGTGCTTACTTCCAGATGGCACCCTAACTTTTAACAAAACCAGTGCTAAAGCTCTAGGACCTCTATCACAGGAGGCTGCAGAATTTTAGCTGATATGTATTTAGAATTTGACTGATTTACTCTACTTGTCCAGGGCACTGAGGCTTCTAGGAATCTGCAAACATCTGCATAACCCTTGACAAGAGTAGAAATAAAGTGACTTCCTCAGTCCTACTCAATGTGCTGTGGTATCCCAAAAATGGGAATTATGTGTATTGAGAGAGACTTTACTACCGGAGGCATATTAGCTTTTGACGCAGGGAAATATTTCAGACCATCAGCCATCATATACACCATATCTAGACAAAATTCTTACTTTAGTCATATACGTTTTACACTTTGTTATATGAAATCCAAATCTACCAAGTTCCTAATACCTTTGGTCAGGCAGACTTCCCGTGCTACCTTGGGAATGGCCTGGAAAGAATTCTGCTGACAAATGGCACATGTCTCTAATAAACTTTGAATGATTTCATAGTTTCCATAGGCATAGTAAGGGTCTGGTATCTTTAAAATCTCTCTTTTTACATTGATTTGGTTGGTTACACAACACTAACCAAGCAAATAGGTGGTAGAGGAAATGTCTGGTTAGATATCTCCCATAGTCCAGTCACATTCCTATTAGCCTTTGTAGAAGCCATGTGTCCATTTTGTTTTGTGAAGCATAGTTTTAAAAATGAATAAAAAATTTTATTGCATTAAAACAGAAGCCTCTATATCTGTAGTCTGTTATGTTTTAACAGCAGCTTTTGCAGTTCTGTCAGCAAAATTATTGCCTTCAGAAACTTCATGCTTCCACCCTGTGTGAGCTCTGCAATGAATTGCTGATAACTGAGCAGGCAGCTGCAAAGACTGACAAATCAGCTTTTGATGCTTCATGAGATATTTTTTTAGTTTTTATTGAAATAAAAATTTTCTCATTAAAAAAATACTCTAGGGGTGCCTGGGTGGCTCAGTCAGTTAAGTGTCGACTTTGGCTCAGGTCATGATCTCATTGTTCTTGAGTTCCAGCCCTGCGTCGGGCTCTGTGCTGACAGTTCAAAGCCCAGAGCCCGCTTCAACTTCTGTGTCTCCCTCTCTCTCTGCCCCTCTCCTCACTCTCTCTCTCTTAAAAATAAATAAACATTAAAAAAATACTGTGTTGCATGACAGATACCAATCATAATACTTGTTGTTGTTGTTGTTACTAGAGAGAGAGAAAGAAGAGGGAAAGGGAGAGAAAAAAAGTTCACATTTCTAAACCCTCAGAAACCAAATTATAACATTATGCCTTGCCTATGGAAGAGAATATATTTGCATTTATATTTTCTTCTTGATGTTTCTTTTTGATTGAGCTTAAGCAATTTTGAAATACCTTCATTCTAATCTCAATATAAATTCCATTTCTTACTAATATTTTATATTATTATTTTATATTTCGCTATTATAGGTAGTTGCATAATAATTTTCAGATAATACTCTGTGATTGAATTACATACTCACTAGGCCAATTCATTAGAAAATATGAAATATGTAATGTTTTGTTTAAATTTGACCACTATCTGCAGGTTACCTTTATAGACAAAAGACACATGGAAAGTGAAATGATACTAAAACAAAACAAAATTAAACACTCTGGATTCTGCCATTAAATTGGTTATCATATGACTGTTTCTGCACAAGTTGTGTAATCCTTTGAACTTCTTAATTCTCATGTTCAAAACAAAGAAAATTGTGTCTGCTTTTTCTGAGTTGTAGTAAGACAGTAAGGAAAACGGAAGAGAAAGCCTAGAGCTTGGGAATCTGACTTGCAAAGTGCAGGTAGCTCCATGATATTAGAATGAAGCTATAAATACAGGCTTTATCTTTATGATTAGCTTTTCTTGTAAATAAGTTTTTTAAGTTTATTTTTATTTATTTTGAGAGAGAGAGAAAAAGAGAGCGAGCACAAGCAGGGAAGGGGCAGAGAAAGAGGTAGACAGAATCCCAAGCAGGCTCCACTAACAGGGGTCATTAGTGAGATCATGACCTGAGCTAAAATCAGAAATCAAACGCTTAAGTGACTGAGCCACCCAGGCACCCCAGTGATTAGCTTTTATAACAAGTTTATGATAATAAGTGTACAAAATAGCAACAATTCTCCCAAATACTTTGATTGTTTTCTCTTTTACTTTTAACATCTTAATCAATTCTTATTAATCTCATTTTCATTTCATGCAGGAGATGACAGAAATCTCAGTAGTCTTTGAACTTTAACACTTAGAGTTTTCTAAATCTTTGGGATTTATTCTAATTAGGCCAAATATATTTATTTGGGGATCTTAATTAACCTCAATTTTTCATTAGCAATTTTGTCGTTTTCTTTATTAATCCTTTCCAAATCACTGTGCCTTGGCATTTTCTACAAAGTGCCACCAGCAAAAACAGTAAAATAGTATTCTATACAGATTCCATTAAAATAGACCAGTATTTTTCACCTACTTAATTTTTGCCATAATTTCATACATAACCATGCAATTATTAAACAGATAATTGAAGAACATTTTTTAGTGTACATAATTATAACTAATTTTCAAATATGTATAATTATAATACCCAGAATATAATAATTCTAGTTATACAAATATATATCAAAGGCCCTATACCTTTGTATCATTAAATATTACAGTTAAGAAAGTCCATATACTGAGAGAATCCACTATTGGCTGAAACAACATATACTAGGTCTAAATATTCTTGAACTAAGCCACAGAAATATTTTATGATTACTATCTTCTGGGTAAGATTTTCCACTATAGTAAATTAACTTCATCTATGGATAATATGAAAATCTGCCAAAAACAAAGAACTCTGTTTATTTCTACTGTTCACATGTGTATTGCATTTAAGATGTAATCAAAAGTAAAAATGAAAAAAATTACCAGACATCATGTATAAGTTTTATAATTTAAGAGATTTAAATATTAAAAGTCTAGATATTAGCATCCATCTTGAAAATGATATTTTATAAGTGAAAACATTAAGCAAATGTGATATTATAGCAGACTTCTACAATATTGTTAACATAAAAATATTAAAGACTTCAGTAAGTCCTTTACTTATATAGCCTATTTACTTATATAGCCTATTTATGACAATTTCCTAAACAACAATAATAGATTTTGGATATGTAACTACTGACTCATTATCCTACAACACAATTTCTGACTTACTCAAGTTTACTTAACAAGATGTAATAAAGTACACTTTCCAGGTATAATAACAAATATAATGTTAGTTCTGCTATTTCTAAAGATTATTTTCATTACAGGGAATACCATGAGGAGAAAATATAGCACCTAAAATGCATATATTTTAAAATTTTTCTTTTAGTAGTATTTGTTTATGAGGGCCTGTTAACAGTTGTAAAAAGCATTTCTGGTTTGTTCTAATTCAAATTGTATTCAATATATCATAAACTGTTTTTGATTGCAATCAGTAATGTATTCATACTGAAATTTCTGCCACATCATATAGGCAGTATTCTAAGAAATAGTTTCAGATCTACATATATGGTTATTACTAAAGTATACTTTTTCAAAAAGTAAAAGCATGACTTTTATGAAAATACAAAAAAGATATATATGATTTTATTAAGTTCATAGATTAATGAGGATGCCAATAACATATTAAAACCAGCTTAGATGATAAATGGACTTAGAGAGATACATATTTTCTATAAAAAATTTTATTTACAAAGCTGTGAGCAGGGATTCTTTGCACTGCAATGGTCAGGAAATATTTGTGTACCTTTAATTTTCTATAAATTTATCTCTCCCTGAACAGAGTTGTAAAATAGCATAGTTAGTAACAAAGACAATCAATTGTGTACATATGTGCTAAATTATATAATCACAGATGTTCTGTAAGACATCACCCAGAAGAAATCCATTAACTGAAAGGATATCCAGTAATCTTACTTTTTTAATCCACTTCTAAACCTTGGAAAATTGTTCTGTACAGTATTTTTTTTTGTAAAGTATAGATTCACAGTTTGAATGTGTGTCCTAGAAAATTTTGTGAAGTGCGTGGAGTCATAAAACGTTATATACATACACACTAAAACTTTATATATATATACACATATATATATATGTAACTGATATAATAAATTTTATCAGTGCTACTGAATGATGAAAAGCAATGGAACACTAAGAATAAAAGCATTTCAAACTAGTATTTTTATCCAGTGTAACTTGCAATTGTGTTTTACAACAGGGAGATACCATTCAGACATATGAGAGCTAAGGAAATTTCTTGAGAACTCATTCAGATAAAACAAGGGATTGATTAAACGAAAACGTTAATGTGTGGTTTTAGAAAAGTGGCTCCAATACATTTGTAAGAATTAAATGTCAGCGTTCACAGCTTGAACTAGCAATGGATTAGCAGTGAAATTTATATCCCCATAATTATTTAAATCATTTTTATGTTTTAAAATTTTTTTTTAAATCATATGAAAACTTTATGGAAGAATTGTTTGCAGTTAAAAATAAATAAATAAATAAATGATAACTTTAGGAAGTCCAAATTGACCCTGGCTACAACTAAAATTGGAGCATAGAGAAAAGATTGAAAATATGAAGGAAAAGGTTGGAGCACTCCTAAGAGTTGAAATACTTACATTGAAAAGAGTTTAATGTAACAATGTGTTAAGTGAAAGCAGTTCTCATAAGAGAAATTCACACTAAAATTACACTAAAATATCATTTTTCAGTTTGGTAAAATCTAATGGTTTAATGACATATTCCGTTGTGCAGCTGTGGAGAAAGAGAGAATTCAGTTATTGTTGATGGAAATGCAACTTTCTTGGAATGGGGTATGGCAAAATCAATAAAATTCCACAGACATTTACCTTTTCATCTAGCAATACCAATTTCAAGGATCTATCCTAAACAGTCATTGAAAGAATGTAAAATTAACACTTACAGACTTTTATTGGAGCATTATTTGTAATAGCTAAAGTAAAACATAATAAATAAATGGACACATCTGAAAAGGCCTTCAATGGGACACTCATTAAATAAGCTATGATAAACCAATAAAATGGGCAACACACAGCACTCAACAAAATGGAGAACTACATGGCTGTAAAAAGGAAAGAAAACATTTTTTATATATATTACTAACAAGTAATCTCTAGGAAATGTGCAGATTATTCCTACTTTAACCTGAGAAAATGGCAATATAAACATACCTACTAGGCAGATACATATGTAGGTAGTTGTGTAATATGTCTGTAGTTTTTAATGGCTATCTGTGAAGGAAAGCAGAGAAAAGACATGGATACAAATTAGTCTTCTTTAAATATGCTTTGCTTTGACTTAAATAGAAATAAAGTATGCCAGTTTAAAATAAAATAAAATTTAAAATATATACTTAAAAGCTATAAGGTAAATATGGGGCGCCTGGGTGGCTCAGTTGGTTAAGCGTCTGACTTCAGCTCAGGTCACGATCTCACAGTTTGTGAGTTCTAGCCCCGCGTTGGGCTCTGTGCTGACAGCTAGGAGCCTGGAGCCTGCTTCGGATTCTGTGTCTCCCTCTCTCTCTGCCCCTCCCGCTCCCCCACTAATGCTCTGTCTCTCTCTCTCTCTCTCTCAAAAATAAATAAACATTTAAAAAAATTAAAAACAAAAACTAGAAAGTAAATAATACAAATAAATTTATATTTTTACCTGTCCCAAGTGACTTTAATGCACAGTAATTGACTATCCATCTCTAATTAGATATACTGTATAGACAAAAACATAATGATAGTCATATACATATATGTGTATAAATTATTTAGTAACCATATTGTTAAATGGTAAGTTTGGAAGTGTTGATGTCGTTTTGCTTATTTTAACTATGAATGTGTGGTGGCGAAGAATACAATCATAATTCATTCAGCAATCTGATCCTCCACTTTGGTTTGTGCCAAGATGCAAAAATTTTGCTTAACATAGTTTTCACATCATTTGTGTAAATGACAACCCAAGATACAGGGCAAATAATATTCTAGTGTTTATAGATATATTTTTGAACTTGCTGTACAGAACTGTAAAAGCTATGAGATTTTATTTATACTTAAAAACTAAAACATTAGTTTGTCAAACTAAAAGCTCAAGATGTTTGCAGAGAACAAGGGAAATCTGGGTCACATAAAAAAGAGAGTTTATTCCTCATAGCAATAGCAGTAGCTGGAATACTATCATTTTAACTCTGGTTCCCTGACACCCAATCCCATAGGGTGGTGCAAAGAAGATTAATTAAATAACCACAAATCAACAATAACTTTATTTCTTTCCCTGTAGGGTTGTAAAATAGCCTAGCCAGTAACAAGGCTGATCAACACTACTCACTTATATAAAATCAGGTCATTGCAGAGGGTCTGCTAGACAAGACCCAGCACCTCCCACACAGTAGGTCACATTAAAGGAGAAGGATGCTGAGTTCAAAAAGACAGCAACTTTCATAATGGTAAGTAAACATGTCAGAATTTTGCTCCAGAGAAAACATTATCTTTATTATACTGCAAAGTAAGCAAACCCATCTCCCACAAAGACAGGTTCTCCCACAGCAGAACCTAATTTAAAATACAAAGGAGAAGTTTGAGGTGATGTAGTCTATGGCCTCAGTGGTTTAGGATAAGCAGAATGGAGAGAAACAGAGAATAGATGGAGGTTGGTAGAGAGGAATTAGCAAATTTAAGTTTTCGGTTCATTAGTTTTCCTTTACAGTGATTGAAATTTCATGTGTTTAATTTTCTCTGTGAACTCTGGATCCCCAGGCAAAATATATCAGTGGGTGATAACCCTGACACAGGGATAATGCCAAGGCACTAAATCATGCTTCTGCAGATGTTTTTAAGGAAGTACAATGAACAGAGTTATGGAGAAGATCTGCTGGTGTTATACTCTCTTTATTTACCGTGATGATGCTCTTTTAAAGACCTGTCTCCCTGAGTTTTTATCAACTAATCCTCAGGGGATGGAACACTGAGAAGCTGTCTGTGACCATTATTAATTGTAAATTTCCTACCTACTCCCTACCAAAATTAATTTGGCTATATTGTCATGTAAACCAGTCTTCCCAAAGCCACACTGGACTTCCTGTTTTCAAGACTAAAAGTGCAACACAGTAAGCTATTATGTAAATCACAATATTCAGTAATAGAAAGGGATGGACATAAAAATCTCTTGTACTGCCTTTACTATCCTACCTGTAGAGCTCTCTTCTACTCTTTCCCCAATAGAGTGATTTTCTGCAATCCTTTCTTGTTCCAAGAAGACATGACATATATTCTATGGTTAGACGTCGACCTTTTTTCTTTTACAGAGCCTATGCAAAACAACAAGTTGGAAGAGAAATCACAACTAAAGTTTGGATTGTGTGCCTTCTTTCTCAGGCTTCTGCCACTGTGCTTGGGATCTAGAACTCAGAACACCTTTTGTTACATTTTTCACAAAGTTAAGTTACTGGTATCCCATCTGGCAGAGGACAAAGGACATTCTCTGCTTTCCACAGCCCACTGGGTTTTGGCTATTTGCATCATTTTGAGCTTAAATTCTGAGAATCTCAAGGACTATATGAAGTAATTATTTCTCATTAATATCCTGTTCCATATAAAAATGTCAACTCTCCCTCTTCAATTCCCTGTATCCACAATATATATTTTAAGCTTTCTTCTGATGATGTTTTCTCCTCATTGTCTTTTGTATTTATTTTAATTATTCCACTTTATTTCACCCAGGGTTGGGAAAGAAGAAAAGTGAACATGGACAATGCACCACGCCTAAATAGAAATACTCCCTTCCAAGCCTTAGTGCTTTGTCACCAGATTAGAAACTCTGAGATTCTAATGCACAGCCAGTAGCAGCAATGAACCACTTTCTACAGATAAAACAATGTTTAAAGTCTTTTTCTCTTAATATAGTTATAGAGCTCATATTTTGTGTTTTATAATATTATCCTTTTAACCTAAAAGTAATAAGACTAATTCTTCTATTCATAGTTGCAAGCATCCCTAATCTAGTCATTTAAAGAAAACTGTGGCCTAGAAAATGTCTTTATGATACACTCTTCAGAGCAAAGAAAATTAGTATAATATTTCAACTTAAATATTTGGGGTTCTAATTATATAAGTATATTCTAATCACATTGCATGGATATATATACACATACAATAAAAGTATATACACACAAATGTAAGGAAGTTTTACTCCCCTAGCACATTGAGCAAATGTTTTATATTAGAATTTTTTCCCTATTGCTCCACTGTCATGAAACAATAGAGCAGAAAAGGCTTTTAGAAAATAAGAAAGCTCTCAATGTCAAACCAAAGGTCAAGAGAATTTTTCATAAGAACATCAGATAAAATTTCCAAATTCTGTACTCAGTAATTTAAGAGTTTCTTTGAAAAGACTTGACTTTTGAAGTGCAGTTTTAATCATAATTTTAGAAATAAGAGTATTATGTCATAAAAGATCTTCAGTACAGATAATAGGAAGCTTTTCCTTTTCATTCTTCTTTAAAATGTCAATGTGAATTTAATATATTTTATACATTATCAGTATCAGAATAGTATCTCAATATAACTCTCATTTCTAAGGGTTCCTTCAATAATTCTGCAGTACATTATCTCAGAAGTACCTTGTCTTCCAGAAATGTTCTTTAATTAGTTCTCTTTTCCAAAGGGTCCACCTCTAAATGATACACTGCTGACCCAAAGAATCAATATAACCTTTTATTGACCTAATTGAGAGAGTAAACTGTAATATTTATAAGGAGTAAAATTATATGAAATTTGGTTATCACAACATAGTTAAATGAACATATTATAAGTCTATCTAAATAGTACTTCAGCATATACTCTTGCATATCTTTCTATATAGTGTTTGAACTTGGTATAATGTTAGGAAAGTGATAAAAGCCCTTCAAAAAATCTTGGACAAAACAATGACTTAGAAGTCTTAATAAGAAGAAGGCAGAATATTTTGCTTCTTTAAATGACAAGACCATCATAGGAATTGCTCTAATTTGTACTGTACCCATTTAATTAAGGCAACTTATTTAAATCTGTAATCCCTAAAGAACTAGGTTGCAGCTATGGACCCATTAAGGCATATGCAGGGAATAAATTAACTATAAATTAAAACTTCTCAATTTTGGTAATGAATGCTAATAATATATTTAGATTTCATTCATATGTGGAATTTAAGAAACACAACAAATGAGCAAAAGGAGAAATAAGGAGACAGAGAGAGAGAGCGAGAGAGAGAGAGATCAACCAAAAAGCAGACTCTTACTTATAGAGAACAAATTGATGGTTATCAGAGGTGAAGTGGTGGGGGGAATGGGCTAAATAGGTGAGGGGGATTAAGGGGAGTGCACTTGCAATGAGCACCAGTTGTTCTATGGAATTGTTGACTCACTATATGGTACAGGTGAAACTAATAAAACACTGTAAAAAATGAAATAAATAGATAAACTGGGTAAGTTGCTATGATGAAAACAAATCCATAGAGAAATGGTATTTCCACCTATTACCATCTCCTTAATTTAGAAATTGAAGGAAAAAGCAGAACAAAAGTTAGTAAAAATACTGAAACTTTGGACATCATCATTAATGGGTATCAGCTAATAGACCTATGTAGAACTCTGCTTCTTGTCCCTGAATGATATACTTTCAAGTTATGACAAAAAATATAGTTGGGTATGAATTAAATATCAACAACAAAAGGACTGAAATTGTGAAGGGGATATCCTTTGAACATAATGTAATTAAGCTAGACATTATAAACAAATAAACATGTAATTCTCCTTGTGTTTGGGAAATACAAAGCATACTTTATAAAAACTATGTGAAAGAAAAAAGATAGAAGCCCAATGGATAACGAAAAGAAGGGAAAAAAAGGGCATAGTAAAATAATGAAATCAAATACAGAGAAAATAAAGAAATGTAAAGATTAAGACATAGCAGAATAGCATAAAAAAAACCTGAAACAAAACTGTGATCTCTGGTCATTAAAGAATTCTTTGTGATATTTGTATTACAGAAATAAGATCTATGAACTGAGGCTGAAAAAAATGAAAATTAATAAATTCTTACTGTAATATGAACTATCTATGCCAAAACATTCTTAACATGAGAGAAAGAATGCCCTTTCAAACTCATTGTAGATATTGGGTCACAAATACAGAAAACAAAGTACATGTTAAGGAGGAAAGGACAATCTGAGGGCTGGAGGCAGGGATTAAAACTTTCCATAATATTTAGCAAAGGATGAATTTGTTAAAGATTTTAGAATAAGTAAGCAGATGTTCAGAGCAGCAGAACCTGCTGGGAGTGGGGGAAAGAATCAATGGCACTTTAGGAATTAGATAAGTACTGATTATAAAGTCTAAATTTAGCAAGCAGGTGTAAGAAGATATATTTAGAATATTCATCTGTGATGGGTTGATTACTTGAGAAATCAAGCTATTTCTACAAACTCCTCCCACTGCCATCCTTTCAGACTACCCGACCTATATGTCACATTATGGGGCTTCTGTTTTTTCTGGGGACAATTTAGCAGGAACCCCATTTTAGGTTCTAAAGAAATTTACAATTCTCAGAGATAATGTAGCATGTTTAAACACTGGTGCAAACAGATAACAGATTTGAAATAAATTGTTACAACCAATCATCCAGTTGACCCCATCCACCCACACGTGGAAAATAAAATAGTCCTTTGAATGTAGAAATGGAATGTAAGTGAGTAGAGGAGTACTGACAACAGTAACTCTATCTTTGGCCCTTTATTTTGTTCATGTTCCCTGGATGACCTCTCTTGCGGCTACAAGTTCCAGGCTCCCTGGAGATTAAGTAATACACACACCTTAGAAGTGCCCACCGAGGCCAGCATTGGGGGTAGGCTTGCATGGACCTCCCATGAATCTGTTAGAGATAACATAGTCTTTCCTCTTCCTGATGCACAAGTGGTGCCATAAGAGCTAATAAAAGGTTATCTGTCAGTTAAGTGCACGCAAACTCTTTGAGGTGCATACATACTCTTTGATCTCACTGCAAGCTTTTCTGCGTGTCTCCTCACTATTTAAAACCTGTGGACTAAGGTCCAGACTTTGTGGAGAATACACAGCTGCCATGAATCATCCTCTGCCCGATCCCCCTTGTCAGTATGTTACCCTGAATAAAGCTGTGAAAACTGTATGGAGTCACCTGCTTCATTTTGGGGTCTCAAGGTGCCTGCTCAGTTTGGGGGACACTTTATTATCTCTCCCCCAGGTCCTACCAGTGAGAAAGATTTATAAAGTGCTGAAAGTGACAAGCCATGTCAAGTGCTAGATTGCTGTTCCTGCTTCTTTTTTTTTTTTTATGTTTATCTATTTTGAGAGAGAGAGAGAGAGACAGCAAGCAGGGGGCAGGCAGAGATAGAGAGAGGGGGAGAGAGAGAATCCCCAGCAATCTCCACGTAACCTGGTGGCGCTAGATCCTACAAACTGTGAGATCCTGACCTGAGCCAAAAATCAAGAGTCGGAAGCTTAACCCACTGAACCACCCAAGGCCCCATGCTGTTCCTGCTTCTTAAGCAAAGTATCAGAAGAAAAGCTGAGAAGGTACTACAGGATATCTGAGAAGGCCCTATGTGAATTTTGGAAATGTCAGTGATAGACTGCCTTACTATTTTCCAGTTGCCATTTCAGTGAAGCAATCCCCTAAATATGTCTTAGACTATCAGATTTGAGGTGTATTGATAAGTTTAGTCGTGAATTTCAAAATTCAGACTTCTAAATCCTAAATTATGCAAACACCAAAGAGTGACATGGAAGTACACTCATTATGGAATGATGAGTAATACATGAGCCCAATATTATATGAGCTAGAAAAAATGAATATAAAAGAAGGAGATGGTAGTCAGAAATCCTGTTCTCTATAGATTTATCTGTCAGAGGTCACAGTCTAGAAAATGAAGTCTTGTGATAATCTGTCCCAGATGTCCTTTTTATGTGAATCATGGGTCCTAGAAAGCTGAAAACCTCCCCTAGCACTGAAATGGGGAGACTCTGCTCCAGCAGTCAGCAGTACTTGAAGTTTCAAAGTATTGACTCCTAAGAGTAAGTAGTGGAAGAAATTCAAAGAATTTTGAATCTGACTCTAACAATTTTAATAAATCTAAATCAATGAAAGCATTTATTGGAATGGGCATGGAGAAGATAAGGAGTGAATAATATTAAACTGCCTGTACTAGGTAGAGAAGGGGCTCAGAAAGTTAAATTCAGTTGTAGAATTAAAGTGTCATAGATTTTATTCATGTATGGAATTGAAGAAATAAAACAAATGAGCAAAGGGGAGAAAAAACAGAGAGAGAAAGAGAGAGAGAGAGAGAGAGGCAAACCAAGAAATAAGCTTTTAACAATAGGCAACAAACTGATGGTTGGGGAGGGGGATGGGTTAAATAGGTGATGGGAGGGGAGATTAAGGATTGCACTTCTGATGAGCGCCAGATATTATATGGAAGTGTTGAACCACTATATTGTACACCTGAAACTAATATTACAGTGTATGTTAACTAACTGGAATTTAAATAAAAACTTTAAAAAAAGAAAAAAATATATATAGTTATAGTGTTTAATTCAAACAATGGAACCTTATACAGTATATTTCTATAATATAAATAAATGTTTTGGGGCACCTGGGTGGCTCAGTCGGTTGAGCATCCGACTTCAGCTCATGTCGTGATCTCACAGTCCATGAGTTTGAGTCCTGCATCAGGCTCTGTGCTCACAGCTCAGAGCCTGGAGCCTCGTTTGGATTCTGTCTCTCCCTTTCTCTCTGACTCTCTCCTGCTCATGCTCTGCCTCTCTCTCTCTCATATAAATAAACGTTAAAATAAATAAATAAATAAATAAATAAATAAATAAATAAATAAATAAATAAATGTTTTAATTACTCCTCCAAGGTAGACCTTACTATCCAGAGATGATGGATCAGTTCCTTCATTGTAGAATCCCTTAAAATGTGTAACTAAATTATTTTTTCCATATGTGTCTAATTGAGAGCTTATGGGAATGGCCATGCACAGAGTGATACAAATGGTTAATTTTCTTTTTTTTTTTTTTATTTTTTTTTTAAATTTTTTTTTTTCAACATTTATTTATTTTTGGGACAGAGAGAGACAGAGCATGAACGGGGGAGGGGCAGAGAGAGAGGGAGACACAGAATCGGAAACAGGCTCCAGGCTCTGAGCCATCAACCCAGAGCCTGACGCGGGGCTCGAACTCCCGGACCGCGAGATCGTGACCTGGCTGAAGTCGGACGCTTAACCGACTGCGCCACCCAGGCGCCCCACAAATGGTTAATTTTCAAAGCAAGTGGAGTAGGGAGTGGAGTGGGAAGAAGAGCAAGAAGAGGAAGAAATTCTAGCTGCAAAAAAGACCAACACTCAGGTGAAAGCCAACAGGACTAGACTTCAGCAAGCCTGGGGATTTAGAGTGAGGTTGAAAGAGATGTGGGAACTTCACTAAAGAACTGACATCAGGACAGAGGTCTGGAAGTGTGAAGCAGAGATAGGGGCTCATACTGAGGAAACTGGACTATTTAATAACTGGCATACTTCTAACCTAATATCTAGAGTATGAGAAACAGTCTCTCCTCATAATACACACTAACACTTAGGATTGGACATAGAGAAATACAGGCTGTATCTTTGGTCTTTGCCCCCAAAAGGCTCTGCCGAGGAGCTACTGCCCAGTTACTGTTTCTGATTCTTAGGGGGCTTCCAAGTCAATGGTAGAAGGAAGACAATTTATTCCAAAATTCCCAGTTGTTGCTAGAAAGAAGCTTTGTGCTGTTTTGCAATTTTCTGAATGGATCCAGAATAACAGCATAATTTATAAATATTTTGAGGTCCATGTTTGAAAAGTTACAATTATACTAACATGAGAGGGAGGCTGAATTCAAATGAAAAGTATCTCCCATCTAAATTCACAATATAGCAACATAATTATATATCTATTTTGTTCATTATCTCTACTTAACATGGATTTATTGTAAACAGATGGTGATTGATTAAAGTTTAATATATCATAATATTTTTAAAAATGTGTACGCTGTACAGTGAAGTACAGACCTTGTGAAATCCTTAAAATAATCACTTAAGAAATATTGTAAAGTCCCTATCATTCCCTGATACCTAGATTCCAATGAAAATGGTAGTTAGAGGTTTTGCAGTATTTAGAAAAAGAGTTGTGTCTAACATATATATTGAATCATATTACTGGATTAGCAGTCACTTTTTGGTATATCACCTGCCCTAGGATGAAACAGGAGTATGGAGATGTGTGGAAGAAGGGGAACTTGGTAATATGCGTGGCGCATCCATTCAATGGAACTTGTAGAGAGAGAAGTAGATAGTTGCTGGGCATTGTGTTAGATCCATGTCTACATCACTGGCATGTTAATTTTGCCAGTCATAATTTACCTGAGGCTTAATTTCTTCTATAAAATATATCAATGGTATTTACCTTTCAGGGTGGATATAAGGATCATAAATGAGATAGGATACAAAGTGAAAAAGAATGTGTTGTTAAGTGTAATTAAATACTTAAAAAGTGATTTTTTTCCTCATTGTTTGTTGGAGTATTAGAAAATTTGTGGCTAACTAAATGGGCTTTTTGGAATTCATCCAATAGTAAATTTACTTGGTAAAGTTTCATTCCATTTTTAATTTATTCCCATGTTGTCTGCTTGATTGTTTTATTTATTAATGATCATGTGGCCCATTGTGCCTGAATATGTAGAGTTAGGATTATGAAAAACCATAAAATGGGAATTTAAAATGTTCCACGTAACTAGACTATAATTTGTATCACTTTATGCCATGTATTGCCTTACTGGCCAAAAAACACAAAGTACAATATAATGACAACATCTTTATTTAGTTAACTATTTTCAAATTATGCCAACAAAGGATTCAATGCAGAATGTATAACATAATACTTAAAAATCACTGTAACAGTAGGTACAGGTAGAAGAATGTGAAATGAAGTGTTTTTTTTTTTTCATATTCTAGCTATTTTCTGGTTTCTACATTCTACATCACTCAACTAGAACTCATTAAGCCCAATCCATAGGTTTCCATCTTTTCTCTCAAACAGTTTTACATTACTAACAGGGGAATTTAAGGAAATCTAACTTACTGCTCTATATTATTTACCACTCTATTACTGCTCTATGTTATCGCTCTATATTGTTATTCTGTTAATACCCTGGTTTGGAGTTTGTATACCAGTTTGGATAACTGACTTTCTGCTTATCCCCATGTGGCTGAGAGTTTGTTTTGGTAATTTGCCTCTTGTATTAATATGACTAAGCTAATGGCTGTGCTCGGTTATCATTAAACCCCCTTTTAGCAAATTTGTCACTTACTTTCAAGCATTAAGGTGCAAATAGCCTGAGCATGAGCATTTCCTCATTTGCTATCTCATATGAATCATCTGTTATCCTATGCAAAATATATTGCATCAATGGTTCTGTTAGATCACTATTTTCTGCAAAATGAACTTCTCGGTGGCATGTGATTCCAGGTCTGTTTTGATGTACCATCATCTCAGATTCTGTAAGACACCTATACCTGACCACATACAATACTCCCCCGCTGATTTTAAAGGCTCACAACACATTAGTTCTTGGTATTTCTTCTCGTTTAATATTATGTTTCTATTTTGACACATAGCTGTTTGACTCTGAAATCCTTCTTGTATATGATTCTTTTAATTTGGTATTTTTCTGTTATCTTTTCAGAATTTGAATTTTATTCCTTCTTATTTGCCTTCTTTTTTTGGCTACCTCAAGCAAGGAATCACAAATCTATTCAGGACTCTTAAAGCACAACCTTCTAAAAGTAGAGTTGACTCGCATCCTGTCCCAATCAACACTGACATCATTTATGTTTGAAGAATCAGCTAATTTACCAGAATATCATTATGTTCATATTTATCTGCCCAACTTTGCTTATAATTAGTCCACACTTGGTCTCATTGGTTCAGTTTTTCTAAGGCACCACATTTGTGGACATAGAGTTGTTTGTAGTATTCCTCTATTATCCACTTGACATCCATGAGATCATTACTAATACCCTTATCTCATTTATATTTGTAATTTGCTTCTTCCCTATTTTCTTGATTAATGTATATAGAGATGTATCAGTTTTATTAGTCTCCTCAAAAAATAAGCTATTGAATTCATTGATTTTCTCTATTGTTTTCTCTTTTCGATTTCACTGAGTTTTGCTCTAATTTATTATTTCTTTCCTTATGCTTGCTTTAGATGTAAATTATTCTTTTTTCTCTGGTTTCCTAAGGCAAGAACTAACATTATTGATTTCAGAAATTTCTTTGTTCATAATATATGAACTTAATGCTATAAATTTTAATCTCAGTAGTGTTATCATAGCACCCAACAAATTTGACCAAGTTTATATTAATTTTTATTTAGTTCAAAATATGTTTATTCCTCTTGGCCTTTTTAATAACTTAAATTGGTCCTAAATAACCAATGTGTTAGTTAGAAGTTTGTCTTTTAATTTTGGGGTATTTGGAAGTTTTCTACTGTCCATCTCATTTTTATTTCTAATTTAATTCCATTGTGGTCTGAGAATATGGTATGTATAATCTCTAGTCCTTTTAAGTTAAATGGTGTTTTATATCTTAGAATATGGTTTAATTTGGTGAATGCTCTCTTTGGCCTTGAGAAGAATGTGTATTTTGCTGGTTGGTGGTTGTAGTATTCCTTATATGACAGTGGATCAAGTTTATTGACAATGCTGTTCAGGCCAACTATCTTTACTGATTTTCTGCCTGTTTAATTTGTCAATTACCTGAAGAGAAACATTGAGGTCCTACCTATAATCATAGACTTTTTTATTTCTTCTAGTTTTATCAGTCTTTGACTCGAGCTTTTTAATGGTCTCTTATAAGGTGTAAACATGTTTAGGATTTTTTTTTAAGAATCAAAGATTTATATTCATGTTGTATCTCTTTTTATCCCTAATAATTTCCTTGTTCTGAAGTAGGCTTTGTGTGCAATGTAACTACTCTAGCTTTCTTTTGCTGAGTGGTTTCATGGTATATTTTTCTCTGTTCCTTTACTTTTATTCTACCCATGTCTTTAAAGTGTTTTTTTTTTGTACACCATATAGTTGGATTTTTAAAATCCTTTCTGACAACCTAGTTTTAGTTGTTTTATTTACTTATTCTCATTTAAGGATATTATAAATGTAGTTGGATTATTATCTACCACGTTTGTAACTGTTTTGTATAGGCTTTTTTTCCCTATTTTTTTCTCCTATACCCTCCTGTTCCTGCCTTCTTTGATATTAATTGTTCATTCGTTATTATTCCAGTATATCTCCTCTTTTATAATATCAATTATATTTCTCTAAAAAGATTGTTAACGGTTATCCTAAAACTGCCAACAAATAATTTTAACGATTCTAAAACTGTCTTAATATAACACTATATTGTTTCATGTGTCATGCAAGTACATTAAACTATTTGAGTTTGAATAAAGAACTCACTTGAGTTCTAAAAATACATTGTATTAAAGTTGGTAATAATTGGTCAATATCTCTTATAAAAATGTTCCTCATAGGAAATAATTATTTTAAATGCAAGATTGGTTCTATTTTTATTTAGAGTACTCATAGAGAAGCAAAATAAATAGAAAAATACAATCATATGTATGGTACATTTATTATATCAATGATGCCAGTTCTATACAAATATTGATGTTGAATCAATGCAGCTTTGTTCAACATCCCTAAATAAAATGAATGCAGGGGGAGTTGGGAGAAAATGTCTTCCTTACACATGAATGCTAATAAGAAATGTAGAAGAAATGATGGAATTATGAAATCATTACTTTGCTGCCATCAACTTTGATTTAGCAAAGAGTCATCAATAATGTTAAAAATAGTGCGTAAAAGCTATATGATGAACAAGATGATTTTATAGTTCAAAATGTCTCCTCAAATTATTTATTATAATTATAAATTTAAAGAAGAGAAACCTGACCGACACCACATTAACTAAGGGAGCAAAGATTACATGATTAATAATACAACAAACTAAAATCGTGTCTCTTCTGGTATAATGTACTAAGAATGACAGAGGATGAAAAAATGGAAACCTACTATTTGCTTATAAGGCAGAGCTTAGGAAGTATTTAATTAAAGTGTTAATGATAGAAAATAAATCAAAGAATACTCTTCGCTATGATTTATGATAATAAACAATGATGAGTGAGATTAAAGGGGAGAATAATAAATGATCTAGGCCAAGTTCAGGAGATCTCCATGAGAAATATTAGATGTCAAGAATGTTTGAGTTGGCTCACTTAAAGGAGATGGGGATTTAATGAGGCAATAGAATGTTCATTATCTGATAGAATAATTTATCCCAGATTTGTAGATCAAACAGAAATTTAATTTCATAAGAAAACTGCTAACCCAGTTGATTATTAGCAATCAATGTGTTCAGAACAAATGCTCTTCAAAAATGTGTCAAAAGCAGAAGTTGTATTTACCAGTTTTAATTACAAAGAAGATAATAGAGACTTGTTTGGCCCTTAGAGCTTATACAAAAATATAACCATTTTATATATACATTTTATAAAATTAGATGCAGAAAGTTGAATTATATTTCTTACATGTGGCAATAGAAAAAAATAGAAATGAAATTTTAAATATTACTAAACAGAAATTATTTGAACTGTATAAATTAAAGACACAATTTGTCTGTTCTATTCCTAACGACATGAATTCTGTCATTAGCTGGTGAAATATAATGGTATCGGCCCCATCACACTCCTATTAAGAACAGTATTGCTCAAATAAACATGACCATCAGACAAATCTAATACAAGTAGACTGCCAGCCATATTAATAGTTAGAGTGGTGTGAAAACAGTGCAGGGTATGGCTCTGGAAATTAAACTGTGAACGACATTAGAAAATACCCTCTAAAAGCAGAAAGGACAATTACTATGTTTGAAACTTTATCAAGTCTGTTGGTCGGTGGCATATACCAATTTGTGTGTGTTTCTTATGTCCTTGGCTATCTCTACTGACCATATCATGAATTTAGGTGGAAATACAGAAATGCTGAATAATCTGCCTTATTATTTCTTTCTCTGAGATAGAATAAAAGCCATTTTTGCTAATGGAATATGTTAACAGTTAACTGGGATGAAGCAAGTTTCTTCAGGAATCCAATATCCAGAGCTAAAGTGTGTACTGTCTCCTCTGTCTCTCTCTCTCTCTCTCACACTCTCTCTCTCTCTCTCTCTCACATACACACACACACACACACACACACACACTCACACATCACACACACACGTAAAATGATATTTCAAATGATACATTTGATTCATTGAGATATATTATTCAAAAATAATCGTTCAAATTCAGGTATTTCCTTTTGATTTGTTTATATTGGGAGTAAACATGCTGCATTGCTGACAAAGTATGAATGCAGATAATATACATGTCTGTCTATACATTATATATAACATTTCTGACAAAAAATTTACACAGACACAATAATTTGCAAATAGAAGAAGGATTCAGTGTATATCTTTCATTCTTTGGTAAAACAAAATTGTAATCCTTTCACCCATACTCATTAAAAAAAAATGTTCCTGGCTCTTAAATCCCAAACATGGGATCATGGTCATTGATAAGATATTCTCTTCCTGCAATAAACTAAAATTTTAAAAAATAAATAAATAAACTAAAAGTACTAGTTTGGTTACAACTAATGAAAATATAGAATTTAAATGTTATTGTGGTAAGTGTTATCACAATGCATTTCGAAGAAATCATTTTGGTAATATTCTTATTTCTGTTTTCATATCTAGACTAGAATCCACATGTTCTATCGTATTTAACACTGCGTTCTCTTGTTTGTTTGTTTTGGTTTTGGTTTTGATTTTAGAGAGAGTGCACCAGTGGGGGAGAGGGGCAGAGGGAGAGAGAGAATGTTAAGCAGGCTTCACTCTGACTGTGGTCCCCAACATAGGGCTCAATCCCACACCTCTGGGATCATGTCCTGAGCTGAAATCAAGAGTCAGATGCTCAACTGACACTCTGTATTCTTACTGATGATGATTAATGAAAGTGATAAGTGCTATAGGAATGAATCAACATACAAAATAAACCTTTCCTGAGGCACCTGGCTAGCTCAGCCAGTAAAGCATGTGACTCTTGATCTACGGTTGTGAGTTTGAACCCCACATTGGGTATAGAGATTACTTAAAAATAAAATTAAAAGAAAAGCACAGAGAATCTTCCATAATATTTTATTCAATGAAGACTACTCTAAATATTATTTTAGTGTCAATATTTGCTCAAATTCCTTATAATAATTACCTTATTTTCTCCAACATGTCAGCAAGTTAGTATTGAGAAATAATGGCGAATGATACAGGCAAGGACTATGGTACCCATGAAACATTAGAGTTTAAAGAAGCAGGAAGGGCTTTCAGAAATAATTAAACTATTAGATATACAGTTAAAAGCCAGAGAATTTCATTTTGTGTGAGTGGCCAGATATGACTAGTGGTTTGGGAGAGGTCCAGGAGTGCGGGAGGAGGCATAAGGAAGGAAGAAAGATGTTTGTGGCAGAAGGAAAAGTTACATAAATGCTTGAATTAGAAACTTAGTACAGTCTAGGAACAGAAAGAAGGTTCATGTTGTATGTGGAAAAGTGGGATACTAGCTGTCAAAATCGGGAATAAGCCACAAAGAGGTCATAATATCTGTTTTAGGAATAGATTCACTCAGTCACACACGCATAAATGTGAAAATATATCTATAACAAGTTACACAATGCTGTCTTAATTATGATATCAAGCGCTAAGCTTGGAATAATTTCCATAATTTGCTGTAATTTTCACTACTGTGACAAATCAGTTTTTATGGATTTTTAAAATGCTGATGTTATTGAAGTTACCATTCAATGCACAAACAAAAGTTGCCACTAGCTAAATGTTGTGTATTTGACTTGGGTATTTAGTTGACATGACATGTAGGTCAAATATTTGCTTCTTTTTAGAAACACGCATTACCGGCTGATACACATTAAATTTATTATTGCATGCTGGAGGTGCTCTGCATACAGACTTTCATTGCTGAACAAAATCTAGATCTCCATAAGTAATAAATAATAGACAACCTATCATTTATGCATTGTTATATTTTCTTTATATTAGAGTTAGGTTTTCTCTGAATATTCCATTGTGGTATTCTAATGACTTTTTGGAAAATTGAACATACTATATTCTATAATCATTTTGGTAAAATTTGAGGATTATACTACATATAAATATTAATGTTTAATTTCAAATTATAATTCACTTTTAGTACTTTTGGAGTTAGCTTATAAAAAGGCAAAGTATTTATCCCTTGCTTTAATTCTTACTTTAAAAATGTTCCTCGGGGCGCCTGGGTGGCGCAGTCGGTTAAGCGTCCGACTTCAGCCAGGTCACGATCTCGCGGTCTGGGAGTTCGAGCCCCGCGTCGGGCTCTGAGCTGATGGCTCGGAGCCTGGAGCCTGTTTCCGATTCTGTGTCTCCCTCTCTCTCTGCCCCTCCCCCGTTCATGCTCTGTCTCTCTCTGTCCCAAAAATAAATAAACGTTGAAAAAAAAAATGTTCCTCAAAAACTTAATAGTCATAAAGAAAAAAATCACCCTATATCAATTAAGCATATTATTTTTTATTAGAGAGAAATAAATGACATACAAAAAGCTGTATGTATTTAATGTATATAACCTAATGTGTTGGAACCGTGTGACTGTATCACCACACTCTGTGATATAATCCATCCCATTCAACAGTTTCCTTCTGCCCTCTCTCATTTATTATTATTGGAGGGGAATAAGAACATTTAACAGGAGATTTCCCCCTTAGTAAAATTTTAAGTATACAATACAGTATTGATAACTACAGATACTATGCTATACAATATATTTCTAGGGCTTATTCATTTTGTGCAGTTGAAACTTTGCATGCTTTGACTTTACTACTTCCCTATTTCACTTGCCCTCTGTCCCCAGTTTTTAACAACCACCATTCTAATCTGTGCTTCCATAAGTTTGACTATTTTAGATTACTCATATAAATGGCATCATGTAGTATTTGTCTTGTGTGTCTGATTTATTTTACTTAACAAATGTTTTCTAGGTTCATTCATGTTCTCACAAATGGCAAGATTTACTTCTTTATTAAGACTTAATGATATTCCATTGTGCGCATGTACTACTTTCTTTACCTAATCATTTGTTGATGTACATTTAGGTTGCTTCCATGTCTTGACCATTGTGAATGGTACTCCTATAATCATTGGAATGCAGATATCTTTTGAAATCCTGAATTCAATTCCTTTGGCTATATATCCAGAAGTAGGGTTTCTGGATCATGTGGTAGTTCTAGTATTAGTTGTTGTTTTTTTTTTTAAAGATTTTTTTTTCAACGTTTATTTATTTTTGGGACAGAGAGAGACAGAGCATGAACGGGGGAGGGGCAGAGAGAGAGGGAGACACAGAATCGGAAACAGGCTCCAGGCTCTGAGCCATCAGCACAGAGCCCGTCGCGGGGCTCGAACTCACGGACCGCGAGATCGTGACCTGGCTGAAGTCGGACGCTTAACCGACTGCGCCACCCAGGCGCCCCAGTATTAGTTTTTTGAAGAACTTCCAATTCTTTTTTCATAGTGGCTACACCAATTTAAATCTCCACCAACATTATCCAATGGTCTTTGTCTACAACCTCACCAACACGTTTTTTTAATAGCCACCTTAACAGGTGTAAGGTAATATCTCATGGTGGCTTTTAATTAAATTTCCCTAATGCTTAGTAATACTGAGTATTGTTTCATATTCCTGTAGGCAGTTTGTATGTCTTCTTTGGAGGAATGACCATTTGGTTTCTTTGCCCATTTTTAATTGGATTATTTGTTTCTGTTTTTGTTTTATGCTCTTGAGTTGTGGAATTTCTTTATATACTTTGGACATTAACCCTTTATAAGATACATGGTTTGCAAATCATCATTTCTGTGCTGTAGGTTGCCTTTTTATTTTGTCGAATGTTTTCTTTGCTGTGCAGAAGCTTTTTGGTTTGATGCAAACTTACTTGTCAGTGTGATACACTACATTACTAGAATGAAGGACAAATATCACATGATTGTTTCAATAGATGCAGAGAATGCATTTCACAAAATCCAACACCTTTTCATGTTAAAAACTCTCAACAAACTAGATATAGAAAGAACTTACCTCAACACAGGAAATACTGTGTATAAAAAGCCCATACCTCCTAGTTCAATTGATCGGTTGTAAGGTGATTCTATTTTTAATTTTTTGAGGAACTTCTATACTGTTTTCCAGACTGTACCAGTTTACATTCCTACAAGCAGTGCAAAAGGGTTCCCCTTTATCTGCATCTGTGCCAACATCTGTTGTTCCCAAGTTGTTAATTTTAGCCATTCTGACAGGTGTGAGGTGATATCTCATTGTAGTTTTGATTTGTATTTTTCTGATGATGAATGATGTTGAACATCTTTTCATGTGTCTATTTGCCATCTGGATGTCTTCTTTGTCAAAGTGTCTATTCATGTCTTCTGCCCATTTCTTCACTGGAATATTTGTTTTTTGGGGTGTTGAGTTTGATAACTCTTTATAGACTTTGGATACTAATTATCTGATATGTCATTTGCCAAATACCTTCTCCCATTCTATCAGTTGCCTTTGAGGTTTTTTTTATTGTTTCCTTCACTATTCAGAAGCTTTTTATCTTGATGAGGTCCCTGTAGTTCATTTTTGCTTTTATTTCTCTCACCTCTAGAGACATATGTTGTAAGAAGTAAGAAAAGAAGTACGTAAGTAAGAAATTGCTGCGACCGAGGTCAAAGATGTTGCTGCCTGTGTTCTCCTCTAGGATTTTGATGGTTTCTTACCTCACATTTCGGTCTTTCATCCACTTTGAATTTTTGTTTTTGTATGGTGTAAGAAGGTGGCCCAGTTTCATTGCTCTGCATGTTGCTGTCCAGTTTTCCCAGTGCCATTTGCTGAAGAGATTGTCTTTTTTCCATTGAAGATTCTTCCTGGTTTCTCAAAGATTAGTGGGTCATATATTTGTGCGTCCATTTCTGGGTTCTCTATTCTGTTCCATTGGTCTATGTGTCTGTTTTTGTGCCATTACCATACTGTCTTGATGATTACAGTTTTGTGATACAGGTTGAAGTCCAGAATTGTGATACCTCCAGCTTTGGTTTTCTTTTTCAATATTACTTTGTCTATTCAGGGTCTTTTCTGGTTCCCTAAACATTTTATGATTGCTTTTTCTAGCTACTAGATATTTATCCAAGGGATACAAAGTACTGATTTGAAGGGGTACATGCACACCAATGTGTATAGCAGCACTATCAGCAATGGCCTAATTATGGAAAGAGTCTAAAAGTTCATTGACTGATGAATGGATAAAGAAGATCATATATATATATATATATATATATATATATATACACACACACACACACACACACACACACCACTTGGTGAACTTGGTGATCAAAAAGAATGAAATCTTGACATTTGCAACAATGTGGATGGAATTAGAGTGTATTATGCTAAGTGAAAGGAGTCAATCAGAGAAAGACAAATATCATATGATTTCACTCATGTGGAATTTAAGAAACACAACAGATGAACATAAGGGAAGGGAAGGAAAAATAAGATAAAACAGAGAGGAGGCAAACCATAAGAGACTTTTAAAGGTAGAGAACAAACTGAGGGTTATTGGTGAGGAGAAGAGTGGGGAGGTGGTGAAATAGATGATGGGCATTAAAGAGGGCACTTGTTAGGATGAGCACTGGGTGTTATATGTAAATGATGAATCACTGGATTCTACTCCTGATACTAACACTATGCCGTTTGTTAACTAAGTTGAATTTAAATAAATAATTTTTTTAAAAGCCCAGAGCTAACATCATACTTGATGGTATAAAACTGAAAATTTTTCTGTGAGTTTCAGAACAAGGCAAAGAATATTCTCAACACTTTTGTTCAAGATAGTACTGAAGTCCTAGACAAAGAAATTAGGTAAGAAAAAGAAACAAAAACATCAAAATCGGAAAGGAAGAAATGAAATTATCTTTGTTTGAAGTTGTACATGATTGTTTATGTAGAAAATACTAGACTACACACACACACACACACACACACACACACACAGAGACACACAGACTTTTAGAACTAGTCATCAAAATCAGTAAAGTTGCAGGATGCAAAATCAGCATACAATATTCAGTTGCATTTCTATACAGCAACAACAAACTCTCCAAAAAGGAAATCAAGAAAACAATCCCATTTACATTAGCTTCGAAAAGAATAAAATACTTATGAGTAGCTTAACCAAGAAATTGAAAGTTTATACACTGAAAACTATAAATCATAGATGAAAGAAATTAAAGAAGATACACATAAATGGAAAGGCATCATATGTACATGAATTGGAAGAGTTAATATTGTTAAAATGTCCATACTACTCAAAGTGATCTACATATTCAATACAAAACCTATCTTTCAGTGTGATACAGTGAAAAGAAAAAAAGCCCTCCAATATTTACATGAAACTACCAATTATACCAAATAGCCAAAGCAATCCTGTGAAAGAAAAACAAATCTGGAAAAATATATTCCTTTTTCTTTCTTCCTTCCTCCCTTCCCCCTCCCTCCTCCCACTATCTCCCTTCCTTCCTTCCTTCTTTTCTTTCTTTTGGAACAGATTACTATAATTTAAAACAAATTTTTTTTCTTCAAAGATTTTATTTAAATTCAGGTTAGGTAACATATAGCATATAATGTAGTATTGGTTTTAGAAAAGAATTTAGTGATTCATCACTTAAATATAATACCCAGTGTTCATCACAAAGAGTGCCTTCCTTAATGCCCATCACCCATTTAGCCCGTCACCCTACTCACCTCCCCTCCAGCAACCCTCAGTTTGTTCTCTATAGGTAAGTGTCTCTTATGGCTTGCCTCCCTCTCTCTTTTTTTTTCCTTGTCTCCTATGTTCATCTATTTTGTTTCTTAAATTCCACCTATGAATGAAATCATATGATACTTGCCTTTTTCTGACTGACTTATTTCACTTAGATTTCTGATTTCAGACTGTGCTACAAAGCTATAGTAATCAAAACAAAAAGGCACTTGCATAAAAACAGAGATAATTACCAGTGAAGCAGAATGAACAATACAGAAATAAACCCACACATATATAGGTAACTAGTCTTCAGCAAAGGTGCCAGTAATATTTAAGGTGAAAGGATAGCGTCTTCAATAAATGGATATCTACCTGCAAAAGAATGAAAAGGGACCGGGGTGCCTGGGTGGCTCAGTTGGTTAAGCATCCAACTCTTGATTTTAGCTCAGGTCCTGATCTCACATTTCCTGAGTTCAAGCCCTGCATCCAGCTCTCAGTGCAGAGCCTACTTGGGATTTGCTCTCTTTCTCCCTCTCTCTCTGCCCATTTCCCATTTGTGAACACACTCTCTCTCTTTCTCTCTGTCTCAAAATAAATAAACTTAAAAAAAAGAATGAAATTGGACAGTTATTTTAAACCATACACAGAAATAAACTCAAATGGATTAAAGAGTTAAATATAAGACCTGGAAACATAAAAATCCTGGAGAAAACATTGGGGAATCCTTTTTGATCCTTGGCAATAACTTATTGGATATGACACTGGAAAGACAGAGAACAAAAGCAAAAATAAGTATAATATTATAAAACCAAAAAAACTTAATGCTATTATATCTTAATACTGTTCTGTGAAAGGAAGTGATAGGAAAAAATATATTCGTAAGATATTATTTATATTACCTTAATTTAAAGGTATTTCATATCAGTTACTATTAATATATCTAAATGCAAAAGAACTAGAAATCTTATTCTAAATTTTTACAGTATTTTATGTTAATAAATTCATAAAGAAAATGAGAATATAATAATGTCTGCAATATGAAAAAGTGGAAAATAGAAATAAAGGTAATGTGATACAGTGAGAAGAGAAAAGATATTGTTCGACCTGAACAAGTTCCAATCATTATTTCAAACAATACCTCCATCATTATTTCAAACAATGTTCTCCAGGGTAGACCTCCACATCTGTCACTTATATATCCTTAAGAAGTTTATTTCCTCATGTATATTAAGATCATTTCAATTTTTTGTAACAGTAGACCCAATTATGCTGATTAAAGCAAAAACAAACAAACAAACTAACAAAAAAGGGAATTTAGTTTTCGTGATTACAAAGTCCAGCTAGTCCTCAGGGTAGGTAAGGCTGTCTCCTAGCTAAAAAAAATCTCACCAAGAACCTGCTTGAGAACAGTATCTCAGTTTCCCAGTTGATAAAAGAAAAGAATAACAGAATCTGCTTTCTGCAATCATTGCGAGGTCTAAATGAGGTTTAAGTAAGTTAGGTGTTTAGGATATTATCAGGAACATAAAAGTTTTGTGTACTTACTAATTAAGTATTGACTGCAATATGTGACTTCATACTTTTCATTTGTCTGAATAAACTTGCCAACAATGTCATCTGATGTAGCATCTAAAACATGAAGTACTTTAGAATAAATTTAATGAACTAGGCATCCACAGTAAAAACTGTGACACAGTGCTGATTGAAAAATTAAAAGACTCAATTAAATGAAAAGAGAGAGACATCGTTCATATTTATGAATTTGAAAACAAAATATTGTTTAAATGATAATGTTCCTGAAATTTATAGATTTAACTCAATCAAAAATCCATCAGACATTTGTGTAGTAATTAGTAAACTGAGATGACATTTATGACCAACAAAACATTTGCGAAGAAGAAAGCTGAAAGTTGTACACTGATTTCAAGACATATTTGAAATCTAAACCAATCATATCAGTGTGGCAATTGCATGAAGTAGAAACATGGAACAGCAGAGAGAGTACATAATTGATGGACATACAAATGATACATTGATTTTTGAAAAGCATCACCTGCAAATCTATGGAAGAGATTAATCTTAAGAAAAAATATATATTAAAAAAATTGTAACCTTTAGCTTATACTACATACAAAAAAGTACTTCAAAATGGATTAGAGGACTAGTATAAAAGCAGAAGCTACAACCTTTCTAAGAGAAAAGAGAAAATATTTGTTACCTTGGGGTGAGCTGAAGTTTTCTAGATAGGACACAAAAAAGTACCCACCAAAAAAGAAATGATATACCTGATTTAATTGACATTACAATATTCTGCCCTTCAAAGTTTTTCTAAAAATAGAGATGAATCACAGGGTGGAAGAAAACATGTAAACTATAAATATCTCACAAACTTGTAATATCCAGACTGTATTAAGAATGTAAAACTCACATGAATAGTACACAATTAAAAGAACACATATAGAGGGCGGGAGGAGGGGAAGATGGCGGCATAGGAGGACGCTGGGCCCACCGCACGTCCTGCTGATCACTTAGATTCCACCTACACCTGCCTAAATAACCCAGAAAACCACCAGAGGATTAGTAGAACGGAGTCGCCAGACCCAAGCGCAGACGAGAGGCCCACGGAAGAGGGTAGGAAGGGCGGTGAGTTGGGGCGCGCTCCACGGACTGGCGGGAGGGAGCCGGTGCGGAGGGGCAGCTCGCCGGCCAAGCAGAGCCCCCAAGTCTGGCTGGCAAAAGCGGAGGGACCGGGCGGACTGTGTTCCCACAGCAAGCGCGACTTAGCGTCTGGGAGGACTTAAGTTAGCAGCTCTGCCCGGAAAGTGGGAAGGCTGGAGGACAAAGGGAGGGAGAGCTGCTGAGCCCCCAGATGACAGAGCTCAGTTTGGTGGGGAACAAAGGCGCTCGCCAGCGCCATCTCCCCCGCCCATCCCCCAGCCAAAACCCCAAAGGGAACCGGTTCCTGCCTGGGAAATTGCTCCCTTCGCGCAAACACCCAACTCTGTGCTTCTGCGGACCCAATCCTCCGGCAGCGGATCTGATTCCCTCCTGCTGCCACAGGGCCCCTCCTGAAGTGGATCACCTAAGGAGAAGCGAACTAAGCCTGCCCCTCCTGCCCCCGTGCACCTTGCCTACCCACCCCAGCTAATACGCCAGATCCCCAAATCACAAGCCTGGCAGTGTGCAAGTAGCCCAGACGGGCCACGCCACCCCACAGTGAATCCTGCCCCTAGGAGAGGGGAAGAGAAGGCACACACCAGTCTGACTGTGGCCCCAGCGGTGGGCTGGGGGCAGACATCAGGTCGGACTGCGGCCCCGCCCACCAACTCCAGGTATACACCACAGCACAGGGGAAGTGCCCTGCAGGTCCTCACCACGCCAGGGACTATCCAAAATGACCAAGCGGAAGAATTCCCCTCAGAAGAATCTCCAGGAAATAACAACAGCTAATGAGCTGATCAAAAAGGATTTAAATAATATAACAGAAAGTGAATTCAGAATAATAGTCATAAAATTAATCGCTGGGCTTGAGAACAGTATACAGGACAGCAGAGAATCTCTTGCTACAGAGATCAAGGGACTCAGGAACAGTCACAAGGAGCTGAAAAACGCTTTAACTGAAATGCAAAACAAAATGGAAACCACCACGGCTTGGATGGAAGAGGCAGAGGAGAGAATAGGTGAACTAGAAGATAAAGTTATGGAAAAAGAGGAAGCTGAGAAAAAGAGAGATAAAAAAATCCAGGAGTATGAGGGGAAAATTAGAGAACTAAGTGATACACTAAAAAGAAATAATATACGCATAATTGGTATCCCAGAGGAGGAAGAGAGAGGGAAAGGTGCTGAAGGAGTACTTGAAGAAATAATAGCTGAGAACTTCCCTGAACTGGGGAAGGAAAAAGGCATTGAAATCCAAGAGGCACAGAGAACCCCCTTCAGACGTAACTTGAATCGATCTTCTGCACGACATATCATAGTGAAACTGGCAAAATACAAGGATAAAGAGAAAATTCTGAAAGCAGCGAGGGGTAAACGTGCCCTCACATATAAAGGGAGACCTATAAGACTCGTGACTGATCTCTCTTTTGAAACTTGGCAGGCCAGAAAGAATTGGCACGAGATTTTCAGGGTGCTAGACAGAAAAAATATGCAGCCGAGAATCCTTTATCCAGCAAGTCTGTCATTTAGAATAGAAGGAGAGATAAAGGTCTTCCCAAACAAACAAAAACTGAAGGAATTTGTCACCACTAAACCAGCCCTACAAGAGATCCTAAGGGGGACCCTGTGAGACAAAGTCCCAGAGACATCACTATAAGCATAAAACATACAGACATCACAATGACTCTAAACCCGTATCTTTCTATAATAACACTGAATGTAAATGGATTAAATGCGCCAACCAAAAGACATAGGGTATCAGAATGGATAAAAAAACAAGACCCATCTATTTGCTGTCTATAAGAGACTCATTTTAGACCTGAGGACACCTTTAGATTGAGAGTGAGGGGATGGAGAACTATTTATCATGCTACTGGAAGCCAAAAGAAAGCTGGAGTAGCCATACTTATATCAGACAAACTAGACTTTAAATTAAAGGCTGTAACAAGAGATGAAGAAGGACATTATATAATAGTTACAGGGTCTATCCATCAGGAAGAGCTAACAATTATAAATGTCTATGCGCTGAATACCGGAGCCCCCAAATATATAAAACAATTACTCATAAACATAAGCAACCTTATTGATAAGAATGTGGTAATTGCAGGGGACTTTAACACCCCACTTACAGAAATGGATAGATCATCTAGACACACGGTCAATAAAGAAACAAGGGCCCTGAATGAGACATTGGATCAGATGGACTTGACAGATCTATTTAGAACTCTGCATCCCAAAGCAACAGAATATACTTTCTTCTCGAGTGCACATGGAACATTCTCCAAGATAGATCATATACTGGGTCACAAAACAGCCCTTCATAAGTTTACAAGAATTGAAATTATACCATGCTTACTTTCAGACCACAATGCTATGAAGCTTGAAATCAACCACAGAAAAAAGTCTGGAAAACCTCCAAAAGCATGGAGGTTAAAGAACACCCTACTAACGAATGAGTGGGTCAACCAGGCAATTAGAGAAGAAATTAAAAAATATATGGAAACAAACGAAAATGAAAATACAACAATCCAAACGCTTTGGGACGCAGCGAAGGCAGTCCTGAGAGGAAAATACATTGCAATCCAGGCCTATCTCAAGAAACAAGAAAAATCCCAAATACAAAATCTAACAGCACACCTAAAGGAACTAGAAGCAGAACAGCAAAGGCAGCCTAAGCCCAGCAGAAGAAGAGAAATAATAAAGATCAGAGCAGAAATAAACAATATAGAATCTAAAAAAACTGTAGAGCAGATCAACGAAACCAAGAGTTGGTTTTTTGAAAAAATAAACAAAATTGACAAACCTCTAGCCAGGCTTCTCAAAAAGAAAAGGGAGATGACCCAAATAGATAAAATCATGAATGAAAATGGAATGATTACAACCAATCCCTCAGAGATACAAACAATTATCAGGGAATACTATGAAAAATTATATGCCAAGAAATTGGACAACCTGGAAGAAATGGACAAATTCCTGAACACCCACACTCTTCCAAAACTCCATCAGGAAGAAATAGAAAGCTTGAACAGACCCATAACCAGCGAAGAAATTGAATCGGTTATCAAAAATCTCCCAACAAATAAGAGTCCAGGACCAGATGGCTTCCCAGGGGAGTTCTACCAGACGTTTAAAGCAGAGATAATACCTATCCTTCTCAAGCTATTCCAAGAAATAGAAAGGGAAGGAAAACTGCCAGACTCATTCTATGAAGCCAGTATTACTTTGATTCCTAAACCAGACAGAGACCCAGTAAAAAAAGAGAACTACAGGCCAATATCCCTGATGAATATGGATGCAAAAATTCTCAATAAGATACTAGCAAATCGAATTCAACAGCATATAAAAAGAATTATTCACCATGATCAAGTGGGATTCATTCCTGGGATGCAGGGCTGGTTCAACATTCGCAAATCAATCAACGTGATACATCACATTAACAAAAAACAAGAGAAGAACCATATGATCCTGTCAATCGATGCAGAAAAGGCCTTTGACAAAATCCAGCACCCTTTCTTAATAAAAACCCTTGAGAAAGTCGGGATAGAAGGAACATACTTAAAGATCATAAAAGCCATTTATGAAAAGCCCACAGCTAACATCATCCTCAATGGGGAAAAACTGAGAGCTTTTTCCCTGAGATCAGGAACATGACAGGGATGCCCACTCTCACCACTGTTGTTTAACATAGTGCTGGAAGTTCTAGCATCAGCAATCAGACAACAAAAGGAAATCAAAGGCATCAAAATTGGCAAAGATGAAGTCAAGCTTTTGCTTTTTGCAGATGACATGATATTATACATGGAAAATCCGATAGACTCTACCAAAAGTCTGCTAGAACTGATACAGGAATTCAGCAAAGTTGCAGGATACAAAATCAATGTACAGAAATCAGTTGCATTCTTATACACTAACAATGAAGCAACAGAAAGACAAATAAAGAAACTGATCCCATTCACAATTGCACCAAGAAGCATAAAATACCTAGGAATAAATCTAACCAAAGATGTAAAGGATCTGTATGCTGAAAACTATAGAAAGCTTCTGAAGGAAATTGAAGAAGATTTAAAGAAATGGAAAGACATTCCCTGCTCATGGATTGGAAAAATAAATATTGTCAAAATGTCAATACTACCCAAAGCTATCTACACATTCAATGCAATCCCAATCAAAATTGCACCAGCATTCTTCTCGAAACTAGAACAAGCCATCCTAAAATTCATATGGAACCACAAAAGGCCCCGAATAGCCAAAGGAATTTTGAAGAAGAAGACCAAAGCAGGAGGCATCACAATCCCAGACTTTAGCCTCTACTACAAAGCTGTCATCATCAAGACAGCATGGTATTGGCACCAAAACAGACACATAGACCAATGGAATAGAATAGAAACCCCAGAACTAGACCCACAAACGTATGGCCAACTCATCTTTGACAAAGCAGGAAAGAACATCCAATGGAAAAAAGACAGCCTCTTTAACAAATGGTGCTGGGAGAACTGGACAGCAACATGCAGAAGGTTGAAACTAGACCACTTTCTCACACCATTCACAAAAATAAACTCAAAATGGATAAAGGACCTCAATGTGAGACAGGAAACCATCAAAACCTTAGAGGAGAAAGCAGGAAAAGACCTCTCTGACCTCAGCCGTAGCAATCTCTTACTCGACACATCCCCAAAGGCAAGGGAATTAAAAGCAAAAGTGAATTACTGGGACCTTATGAAGATAAAAAGCTTCTGCACAGCAAAGGAAACAACCAACAAAACTCAAAGGCAACCAACGGAATGGGAAAAGATATTCGCAAATGACATATCGGACAAAGGGCTAGTATCCAAAATCTATAAAGAGCTCACCAAACTCCACACCCGAAAAACAAATAACCCAGTGAAGAAATGGGCAGAAAACATGAATAGACACTTCTCTAAAGAAGACATCCGGATGGCCAACAGGCACATGAAAAGATGCTCAGCGTCGCTCCTTATCAGGGAAATACAAATCAAAACCACACTCAGGTATCACCTCACGCCAGTCAGAGTGGCCAAAATGAACAAATCAGGAGACTATAGATGCTGGAGAGGATGTGGAGAAACGGGAACCCTCTTGCACTGTTGGTGGGAATGCAAACTGGTGCAGCTGCTCTGGAAAGCAGTGTGGAGGTTCCTCAGAAAATTAAAAATAGACCTACCCTATGACCCAGCAATAGCACTGCTAGGAATTTATCCAAGCGATACAGGAGTACTGATGCATAGGGCCACTTGTACCCCAGTGTTCATAGCAGCACTCTCAACAATAGCCAAATTATGGAAAGAGCCTAAATGTCCATCAACTGATGAATGGCTAAAGAAATTGTGGTTTATATACACAATGGAATATTACGTGGCAATGAGAAAAAATGAAATATGGCCTTTTGTAGCAACGTGGATGGAACTGGAGAGTGTGATGCTAAGTGAAATAAGCCATACAGAGAAAGACAGATACCATATGGTTTCACTCTTATGTGGATCCTGAGAAACTTCACAGGAACCCATGGGGGAGGGGAAGGAAAAAAAAAAAAAAAGAGGTTAGAGTGGGAGAGAGCCAAAGCATAAGAGACTGTTAAAAACTGAGAACAAACTGAGGGTTGATGGGGGGTGGGAAGGAGGGGAGGGTGGGTGATGGGCATTGAGGAGGGCACCTTTTGGGATGAGCACTGGGTGTTGTATGGAAACCAATTGGTCAATAAATTTCATATATAAAAAAAAAAGAACACATATATCACAAAAAGAAGGAAAACAATGGGACAATAAGTTTACAGAAAGATTATCAACATCATTAGTCACCAAAGACATGCAAAAGAAAATTCTAATTGTACAGTACATTACATCCACCATTAGAATGACTAAAATTTTAAAAACTGTTAATACCAAATTGGCCAAAATTCTTGGGCAAGAGGAATTCTCCTACATTCCCTATGGATGTATAAATTCACACAACCAAATATGAAAATAGATTTCCATTTTGTCACAAAATTAAATGTACTTAATATACAACCCAGCAAATCCAGTTCTGATATTTTACCCAATACCCAAAATGTCCATAAAAAAATATATGTAAGTGTTCATGGTGGCTTTATTCATAACATACAGAAATTGGGAACAAATACTCAAAATACATTTAAATAAACATAACTGATATAATCATATGGTGATTTAATCTATATGAAATCTAATCATACAGATTAAATCATATATGTTATAATCATATAGTTAAATCATATAGTGAAATAGTAATTAACAATAAAATGAATGAGGTCTTTCCACTTTCCACAGCACAGATGAATATGAAAAAAATTTAGTGGAAGAAGCTAGTCAGACATGAAGGCGTATATACTGTATCATTCAATTCATGTAAATGTAAAGTTCTGCAACAGACAAACCTATTCCACAGAGATATAAATCATATTAACAGTTTCCAGGATAGTGGGGACGAGAGGATTTATAAATAAGGGAGGTCCAGGGAATTTTCTGAGATTATTAATACCCACTACATCATAAATGTAGTGTTGGTTATATATGGTATACTTTGTCAAAAATCAGTGAACTATGTATTAAAAGTTTTATCACGTGAAATTTATAACTTAAAAAGATAATGAAATGTTATGGCCTAAGAGAAAAGTCAATTGAAAGTGTCAATAATTTCATACTCATTAACCATAAAATACAACTTGAAAGAAGCTGGCTAGCACTTTTATAAAAAAGAAAAAATATTTATAAAAGAACAACTTACAAAAAATACCCTTCAGAAAAATACCAAACCTCATTAGAACAAATATGGCTAAGAAAATGATTAATGTATGTGCATGTGTTCTAAGAATAATTATTTTGTTTACATGTTAATATTCAGGTACTCCATATCGTTCTTAAATAATGTATATATTTTTCAAATAATTTCATTTGTGCAAAAAGGATGATATATATGTCCATCTTTACAATCAAACTGTTTTAGTCTAATGTAATTTTAATTACTTTAGCAGTTTTTGTCACTCTAGAAGTTCTCAGACTTCTACAGTAAACAAAGCTATCATTCTTTTCTCTGAGTAGATAACATTCAATCATCCTCATAGTCTACACTGTCTTTCACTTTCTGAAAACCAACCCTGTCTTCACAATCCTGTTGGTGTGTATGTAACATCATAACCCTCATATTTACAGTCAGATGCTTGAACAAACTCAAAGGCTTCTAGTTCTCTTAATATTTTGAGTCAGTACTAATCAATCTCCAAAAAGATCCATGTATTGTGTTGCTTTATATTACATATACTACTCATAGAGCAAAAATCCACATCATCTGTAATTTGGATATTTTAGAAAAGGATATATACATTTCTTAATTTGGATATTTTAAATTTGGTCTTTACAAGTCTATTTGGTCCCAGCCACACATCATCATGGTTTTTAAAGTTTTATTTGTTCTTTATTACTTTAATAGTGATATCGAATCCCACTTCCATGGCATATAAAGTCTTTATTATAATTATTTAAAGGTTTGGCAATAGTGCAGACATTCTGGGACACTGAGCCTCTTAGTGGTTATGTGATTTTTGGAAAGCTTTTGAGCTACTTGTTTGATTTAGGAATATGAAAACTATTGCTAAGAATAATTTTGGTAGAATGGTTGGGATAAAGCCATGGTGTTCTATAGATTGATTTAGTATGTACATATACCTAATATCTGACACTCTGAATACCACTGGGAATGCAACACGAATAAACTAAGGATAAAATACAAGTTGACTAAGTAGCCCATTAAAATTAAGAACAAAAATAGTGACTTTGTTTCAGAAATGTACTAGTATTGAGGCTTTATATATAAAGATCACATGGTACCCCCAAATTTGATATATTTGTATTAGTATTAATTGTGATGGCTTCATCAATGTATAACACATTTGTTGTTGTTGTGGTGGTGGTGGTGGTGGTGGTGGTGGTGGTGGTGGTTTTAGTTCATTTATTTTTGAGAGAGAGACAGAAAGAGTGAGCAGGAGAGGGTCAGAGAAAGGGAGACAGAGAATCCCAAGCAAGCTCTGCACTGTCAGCACGGAGCCAGATGCAGGCCTCAAATTTACAAACCATGAGATCATGATCTGAGCCAAAACCAAGAGTTGCATGCTTCACCAACTGAGCCAACCAGGCGCCTCACATTATTTGTTCTTTATTTAAGTTTTAAGAAAAATCTCTCAAAACTCATGCCATATCTGCAAATCTCAAAAATGAATATTCTTACATTTCATGTCTCAACTGAATTACTGTTTCTACGTACATGTCTGCCATTAGGTCCACAAAAGTTTTTTTTGTTTTGTTTTGTTTTTTTGTTTTTCTTTCCTATTATAGGAGACCTAGCATAGAAATGAAATTATCAGTCAGGCACTAAATATACAAGCTTAAGACTAGATTAACATTAAATTAATGATTGAAAGCCAATGATTTTCTTTTTATTTTATTTATTTTCCCTATTAGCAATATTTATTTTTATTCCTGGAATACAGAGTTTTTGAGAACTTAAAGTATTTCTTTAAAGTGCAGCACTATAATTGTTAGCCCAAGTTACTATTTGAGATTTTTAAATATATAATTATATTGTCAAGTTATTGCAAATAATATTTCCTATTTTGTATCCATGGTAACCCTAGAGATCTGGGAAGATCTATATTCATTTAATGGAAAACAAGCATATTGCCAGACTCTTGGAGCTATACATGTGCTATTTTAATAGGACTTTAATAGCTTATTTATCTTCTTCATGATAGGTTAAATTAAATTGATAAAGATTTTAAATCCAAAGCAAAGAGCTTTTTTTTTTTAATGTTTATTTATTTTTGACAGAGAGAGACAGAGAGACAGAGACAGAGAATGAGTCGGGGAGCAGGAAAGGCAGAGAAAGAGGGAGACACAGAATCTGAAGCAGGCTCCAGGCTCTGAGCTGTCAGCACAGAGCCCAACGCGGGGCTTGAACCCACAGACAGTGAGATCATGACCTGAGCCGAAGTCAGATGCCCAACCAACTGAGCCACCCAGGTGCCCCTAAAGCAAAGAGCTTTAAAAGAAAGAATTTATATTCATGATAGACACAGAAAATCTTACATGCTGTTATTTCCCAACTCTTTATAATTCCAATGAAAAACTGCTGCTGAATTCAATACCTTGAAATATGAGTACTTCTAAACATATAGATGCACTAAAAACAAAGAAAACCAAACAAAAATCCAGCAATCTGACATAGAGACCATTAGATGTTATCTTCTTAAGTACAATAATATCAGAAAAATAGTTCTCAGAATGAAGTATTGCCTGATAGCAAAGATGTGATTTCAAGTTAGTAACTACACTGGAGTAGAAAACAAGACCAAAGATTTTACAGCTGTAATGATGGTTTTGCAACTTATTTTCTTTCTTTTTTTTTTTATGAAATTTATTGACAAATTGGTTTCCATACAACCCCCAGTGCTCATCCCAAAAGGTGCCCTCCTCAATACCCATTACCCACCCTCTCCTCCCTCCCACCCCCCATCAACCCTCAGTTTGTTCTCAGTTTTTAACAGTCTCTTATGCTTTGGCTCTCTCCCATTCTAACCTCTTTTTTTTTTTTCCTTCCCCTCCCCCATGGGTTCCTGTGAAGTTTCTCAGGATCCACATAAGAGTGAAACCATATGGTATCTGTCTTTCTCTGTATGGCTTATTTCACTTAGCATCACACTCTCCAGTTCCATCCACGTTGCTACAAAAGGCCATATTTCATTTTTTCTCATTGCCACGTAATATTCCATTGTGTATATAAACCACAATTTCTTTAGCCATTCATCAGTTGATGGACATTTAGGCTCTTTCCATAATTTGGCTATTGTTGAGAGTGCTGCTATGAACATTGGGGTACAAGTGGCCCTATGCATCAGTACTCCTGTATCCCTTGGATAAATTCCTAGCGGTTTTGCAACTTATTTTCTGTGGGAAGTTTCTTTGAGGCTTTGGTAGGACCATATCCAGTTTAATTTGGCATTCAAGTACGCCAAATTTCTTAGGTGAGATGACAGGATTTTAAACCACATAAAAATAAGACCAATTCTAATATCTGTGTATACTTTAATGAGAATAATTTTTAAGGAAAATTAGATAGAATTCTTCAGTGACTGCTCAATATAAATTCACATTTTAATCCTATTCTACCTTTCTTATCTCTTAATACATTTTCTCAATTTAGTGCTAAATAAAATAGAGGTATACAAGCAGCAAAGAACTTTCTCATCATTCCTAAGGTTAATAAAATTGCATGTGGGAACGAAAACATTCAAAAAAGAACACTTAAGAAAGCAACACTGAAGCAGTAAATTAATAATCAATGCCTGTCTGATGAGAGGAGAGGTTGGCATTTATAAGAATTAAAATGATAATAAATGAGAAATTATTGCGGATTTAATATATGATAGGCACATTCTGGCTGGGTACTTAGGCATTGCACATGTGTTACCTGGTCATTCCTTCAAATTCTATGAACCAGACACTATTTTATCCTCTTTTTATGAAAACTTAGAGAAGTTGTTTAAATTGTCTATTATTACCATGGCTAATACACATGGGAACTAAACAATCCAACTAGATGTACTACAAGATACATGTATTAATAAGAGGGAAAATTTGCATGAATCATTACATTGATGGGGTATTTTAATTTTTTAATCCATTGGAGCTAAGAAGATAAGAGCCCAATGAACATGTACATTTCCCTACAAATAATCATTCCCCATAGATCAATTCTAATATGAAAATGGGATTTTTTCGGTTTTGCTATTTGCTGAATATGAGTTATTAAAATGTAGCCTTGAAAAGTTTTCTGTACTATTATGTTGAGTGCTTATAATAAATAAGGACAAAAATCTGTTTAGCACAACACTATTCCAAAACCTGTTACCAATTAAAAAAAAAAAAAGTTATAACAGCTGCATGCTAAAACTTGTGACCCAAGGCTCCCACAGACCTAAAATGAAGATTATTAAAAGGGGCGCCTGAATGTCTCAGTCAGTTAAGTGTCAGCCTTCGGCTCAGGTCATGAGCTCATGGTTTGCAAATTCAAGCCCTGCATCAGGTTCTCTGCTGTCAGCACAGAGCCCACTTCAGATCCTCTGCCTCTTTCTCTCTCGGCCCCTCTCCCAGTTTCTCTCTCTCTCTCTCTCTCTCTCTCTCTCTCCCCCTCTTTGTCTCTCAAAATAAATAAAAGTTAAAAAAACAGTAAAATAAAATGAAGATTACTAAAAAACGAGGGTACACTTGGGTGTCTCAATTGATTAAGTGTCCTACTCTTGATTTCAGCTCAGGTCATGATCTTATGGTTCCTGAGATGAAGCCCTGCATCACTCTGCACTGACAGCGTGGAGCCTGCTTGGGATTCTCTATCTGCCTGTCCCCTGCTCTCTCTCTCTCTCTCTCAAAATAAATAAGTAAACTTTAAAAATGAATGAATGAATGAATGAATGAATGAATGAAACGAGGATTACTGAAAGAAGTTGATGTTTGAGTTAAATTAGGATATCATTGGGGCGCCTGGGTGGCGCAGTCGGTTAAGCATCCGACTTCAACCAGGTCATGATCTCACGGTCCGTGAGTTCGAGCCCCGCGTCAGGCTCTGGGCTGATGGCTCAGAGCCTGGAGCCTGTTTCCGATTCTGTGTCTCCCTCTCTCTCTGCCCCTCCCCCGTTCATGCTCTGTCTCTCTCTGTCCCAAAAATAAATAAACGTTGAAAAAAAATTAAAAAAATAAAAAATAAAAAAAAATAAATTAGGATATCATCAGTTTTCTGAATAAATATATTTTCTTTCTGTCTCTGTCTCTCTCTCTTGCTTTCTTCCTCTCTTCCTGGAACACACACTATTAATTTATATTCTTTTACTATTTTTGTTTGTCTTTCTGCAGATTATAGCATGTGTTCTTGCTTCTCAAGATTTAATGTCACTTCATATTTTTACATGCTTCTTAAAATTTGAAAGAAATTGGAGTACATAAACTTTATTCATCCCTCCAGATTTATGTTACTTTGACCTATATTTAATCCTACTATATTTCGATTTACACAGTAATTTCCAATTAGATTTATTCTTTTCAGTGTTTTCATTCCTCTAAGCATCTCCAAGTTTTCATATTATATGACTTTAGGTCTAAAAAATCACCTTGATAGAAATCAGGCTTGTTAGACAAATCTCTTATATCTTCTCTTATATCTTATTTATTACTTATTTGACAATGTGTTTATTTTTCTCATTTTGAATATTTTTACTTCCTAGAGAATGTAAAGTTGGAACTATGTTCATGTAGGTTTATGAATATAAACTATTTTATTGATTTCTAACAACCATCGGTTTTTGAAGAACTTTGATAGTAAAGTAATTTATATTATTTCTCAGGAATCCTTAAGATTTTCCCATCTCTGCTTTCTAGCAATTTTACCATGATGTGTCCGGGTAGGTGTTTTATTTTGCATTTTGTTGCTCAGTGTTTATACAACTCTTTGAATTTGTGGATGTATGTCTTCATCAGTTCAGGGATATTATTAGCTATTATCTCTTCAGATAGGCTGCCTCATCCTCACCTCTCTTTCTGGCAATTTAATTGCTAATTTTAGTGCTGTGTGGCTCTTCAAGGAGCTTATTTTGTGAAATGCACCTTATAATTTACTTGTGCTGCCATAGGATTCTGGACAAAAGAATAATATAAAAAGGTCTTATTCATGACTTGTTTGTGTTTAAATCATTTATAAAGTTATGTTTCCCATGAGTATATTTTAGAAAGAAAAAAAAATACCCCAGCAGTTACTCTTCTACCAAGCTAAAGTAACAAGGAAATGAGGAAAAAAGAATGATAAAAATACAAATATGGTTATTTAAATAGTAGATATTTTATACACTGGAAATAATTCAGAAAATAAAATAGACATGTATTTTGCAGGAAAAAAAAAGGTAGACTATACCTATTTCACACTAAGCCATATTTTATTTCACTTTTCATGAAACTAACAATCGGAAAACAATCAAGCATTTATTTACATTGATATGCCCCGATTGGAGAGACCCCCGGAAAACAAACCACCAGAGTCCAGAGTCAAAGCCAAGCGGCAAGGGTCGTTTATTGCAGGTTCGAACCCGGTCCTCCGAGCACTCGTTGCCGGTGACGCTAAGAGGCCCCGAGCAAGGATCTTACAGCTTCTTTTATAGACAGGCACAAACAAGTTAGGGATTTTTTTGAGGTTACAGAGCTGTTATTGGTTGACATTTAAATTTGAACGCTCAGCAGAACTTGTTTGGTTCCCGCCTTTATTTCAAACCACTCAGCAGAACTTGATTGGTTCCCGCCTTTAGGTCAGACTACAACCGGGCACGCCGGTCTTTTCTTTGCAGTTGTGAGTACACCTGGTAATTTTTCTCTTAGTCTCTCAACATTTGCCTTTTTAAAGGGGAAATATTTGCAGATTCAGTACACTTACTTAAGCACCTATTGTGCAAAAGCACTGTGCCAGGTGTTAACCATAATTTTTATATCTTCCACATTTCATTTCAATTGTTTTCTTAAGTCTCAGGCAAATCATAGGACGGAAATTTTAAAAGGGTCCTTGTGTTCTTTTACTACCAAAATAAATTATAATAGCAAGTGTCAAGCCAACTTCTACCCTCCTGGTAAAGAGATAATCACTCTGTTGCATATATCTGTCCTCACAACAGAGTGTCTCTCTATCTGCATAAACAAGGAGAGTTTACTTATCAGGGGTTTTTATCAAGTTTTTCTTTCAGTTATACAAGCAACAAAAACCACATCAGAGAAGGAAATAGCAATTTATCTATTATCCTTCATTATGTCTCTGTAATTCTCTCCTATTGTCTCTCTAGGTGTTTAATTCAGAAACAATTTGTTATTTTTAATATTTTTTGTATTTGGGGAAAAATCACTGTTTGGGGAAACAGTGATTGCATTACTGCCAAATTCCTTATTTTCTGTGTTAACAAAGTACATGGGATATGCGCCCATTAAATGATATCTTGAGTAGACATTTCTCCAAAGAAGACATATAACTAACTGGTAAATAGATACATGAAAAGATGTTCAACATAACTAATAATCAGGGAAATGAAAATCAAAACCACCATGAGAGAGAGAGAGAGAGAGAAACAAGTGTTGGCAAGGATGTGAAGAAACTGGAACCCCCCTAACTGCTGGTGGCAATGTAAATTGCCACATGGAAAACAGTACGAAGATTCCTCCAAAATTAATAAAAGAAATTGCCATATGATCCAATAATTCTATATCTAGGTATATATTTAAAAGAACTGAAGTCAGATTCTCGAAGAGTTATTCGGACCCCCATGTTTATTGCAGTATTATGCACAATAGCCAAGGCATGGAAATAACCTAAGTATGCATCAACAGATGAGTGCATAAAGAAGATATGAAATATATATATATTTTTTTTTTAATTTTTTTTCAACATTTATTTATTTTTGGGACAGAGAGAGACAGAGCATGAACGGGGGAGGGGCAGAGAGAGAGGGAGACACAGAATCGGAAACAGGCTCCAGGCTCTGAGCCATCAGCCCAGAGCCTGACGCGGGGCTCGAATTCACGGACCGAGAGATCGTGACCTGGCTGAAGTCGGACGCTTAACCGACTGCGCCACCCAGGCGCCCCTGAAATATATTTTATTTCAAAAATATTATTTAGCCATAAAAAAAGAAGGAAATCCTGCCACTTGCAACAAATGGATGGACCTGGAGGGTATTATGCTAAGTGAAATAAGTCAGACAGAAATAGGCAAATACTATTTAATATCATGTAGAATCAAAAAATTCCAAACTCATAGAAACAGAATTGGTGGTTGCCAGAGGTGGGCGGTGGGTGGGAATGGGTGAAGGTTGTCAAAAGGCACAAACTTCCAATTATAAGATTATTAAGTTTTTAGGATGTGATGTACAGCATGGTGATTATAATTAACAATACTGTATTGTGTATTTGAAAGTTGCTAAGAGAGTAAATCTTAAAAGTTCAAGTCATAAGAAAAAAATTATATGAAGTGATAGATGTACACTAAACTTATTGTGGTGATTATTTTTCAATATGTACATCTATCAAATCATATGTTGTACAGCTTAAACTAACACATATAACTGGTATCTGCTAATTTTATTTTAATCATACTGAAAAGAAAGAAAATGTGATGTGTACATGCAATGAAATATTATTTAATCTTAAAAATAAAGTTCTTGCCCTATGCAATGACAACATTAACACAGAGGACATTATACTAAGTGAAATAAGCCAGTCACAAATATCATGTGATTTTGCTTTTGTAAGGTATCTAAAATAGTAAAACTCACAGAAACAGAGAATACAATGGTGGTTAACAGGAGCCAGGGAGGCGGAAGAGGGGAGTTGCCTTTCAGTCTAAAGTTTGAATTATGCAAGATGAGTAAACTCTAGAGTTCCCCACCCCCACCCCCACCCCCACCCCCACCCCCAATTTAGTACAATAGCAGAAAGCTGCTTTCAAAGGAAAGAAGGACAAAAACAGGTAAACAGGACTTTAGACCACAGCAAGGCAAAGTTGTCCAGAGGGGAGCTAATTAGCAAAAGAAAGGTGCCTTGTTGACCCTGAGGTAGCAAGTTCTGGCTTTCTTTCAGCTAGGTCAGTTCAGGTAAACAGGTGGTGCCTCTGTCTGCTGTAACCAACCTTCAGCCAGGTACCAGGATTTTGTTTTGTATTGACCCAAACTCCTAGTACTGCATGTCTTCAAAACCCCCTTTTCCTCACACCCATGAGTTAATGCTCACGGTTTCATTGTCTCTTCGTGCATGTTCATCATGCTTGTGCATGCTCATCAAGCCTTCTGATCCTAATAAAAATGGATCAAGGACCCTTCCTCCGGGCTCTTGTCTCCTCCCGGACATTAGCCTCTCTCATTTCAATCCTGAGTCTGCTCTTTTGTTGGACAAGAGAGAACTCCAGATCCAGAGTCTATGACAAAGCTCCAAATTGCAATTGTAGTCATCTGGAAGAGAAGAATATGTAGATTTATGACAAACACGATATAAAGTTCCCCTTCAAATTGGAAATAAATGTTTCCAGATAGTTCTGTTTAGTATTGCCCATTTTGTTACCACTGCTAATGCCATGGTGAATCAAGATGCTTATCAGGTAGTGTGAAAGAAGATGATCTGAAGAGAAACTGCTTTTAAAATCTGCCTCTAGGCATACCTATTTTCATCCCTTGACAGCCACTCACCACAAGCCACTCACATCAGTCAAGATGGGTAGTTCTTGATGAGTAATAATATGTTTTGGTCAACACTAAAAGTAAAACACTTGACTTCACTAAGTCAAAGCTAAGATGAGGCACAATTTTTATCCGTTTATGGTTTAGAGTTTTGAAGAGAGAATGTAATTATTAAAAATTTATGCAAATAATTTGTATCTAGAATATTAGTGAAAATATGAAAGAAAACTTTTGGGGGACATTAAGCTAAGCATTGTCAGTAGTTATTTTTAATACCTTAAGAATAATGGGACTTATGCTAATCAAAATATTTCATCTTTTATTTTGCATATTCCATTTGGAATTCTTTTGAAAAGATCCATGGAAACATTTCTCTGACCATTTAATGTGTAATTTTTTCAAATAATTTATGAAATAAAAGAATATCCTTACATTAATATGGTAATTTGTATAGCTTTGGTAGCTGAAAAGGTAATTCAGGAAATAGAAACTGCAAAAGATAATATTGAGTCAGAGAACTGAAATAATTTTCTTTCTTATTTCTACTCTGTTTTTTATAATTAACATAATATTATAATACAATATAAATATTTGATCAACCTCATTTCTCTATATGCCCAAGAGTTTTCTCTATTCTAAGTAATAGTGTTGAAGCCCTATCTATAATCTCAGACTATCTTCTAGCCTCCGCCAAAGTTTCAAATAGTCTCTTATTTGAGAATAAGCCCAATTAAAATCTTGACTGCAAACTTTGAGACACACTGCCAGAATTACTCAGTTAAACAGTTCCTCAATTCCTGACCTAGGGAAAACAAACAAACAAACAAACAGACAAATAAATAAATAAATAAGTTTTTGTTATTTTAAATTGCTAAATTAAGAGATAATTTGTCATGCAGCAGTAGATAACTAAGATGCTCTAAGGTAGAATATGCTTTTTGCATATTATGTTTTTTTCCAGCCACTTAGGGCTATTAAAGCTAATTCTAATATAGTATAAATCTACAATTATGTAGCACATTTAAAGCTTTGCTTTTATCCAATGTAGATTAAACTTTGGCTCAAGGAACTTGAAATTCCTCCATCTTCCATTTTCTGACACTAGTTCTTCTGGACACACATCCTTTGGATTGTAAGGTTTGTGAGAATACAGTTTCCTTCTGATTTGTGGTTATTACTTTGCTAGCTTATGTTGATTGGCTGCACATATTTTCTGAGTAATAATCATCCCAAGGACATGCATCCATGTTCTTGTCATGGATGCATATATGGGTTCATGGTGGGCACCTACAAAGATACCCAGCTGCCCAGTTTGCTGATGTGGAGGACTTGGTGTTGACCCAGCCTCTTCTACCTCTAGCTTTCCAACTCTGCTCCCACCAACAATGATCCTTATTCCCGACCTCTTTTTGCTGCAAACTCTTACCTGTTGAGAAGATTCTTTATTTTGGGTATTACAATACTACTCAACTATATCTACTTTCCACAATGTTCATTTGATCCACAAGAAAATTATACACTTTCACTCACAATATGTGATATGACTGGGTCAACTTCTCTTCATGATCTTCCCTTTCTGCAGTTTCATTACTTCCTTCTCTGAAATGAACAAGAGAAACTTTAACACCTTGTGGCAATAATAATATAAAATGAGAAAAGAAATATTTGCTTATGGTTCTTATGTGCACCCTTATTTTTCCCAAATAATTTTCCTGGAAAATTCCTTCTATTTATATAGGAAGACAACAATGAAACACATTCCTTCCCGCTCTATTTGGTGAGAGAGCAACCTTTCAGAAAACATAGTACGCCTAAAATGTTGATGACAATTCCTCTTCCCTCTTACTCTTCTGAAATGGTTGGGGACTTAGTGGTTTTCTTGAGTTCTTCTATTCTATTTTTAAAGGCCCTACCTTGGTGGATTGCTAGTTGCCACTTATGTTAAGAACATGGAAAGTTTTGGTGCCTTTTTTTTAATATAGTCTATAACTGCAATTTATTTGCGTTTAACAGCAAAATACAGAGTACATTGACATTTTCTTATTTTTTCTTTGCATTTTTAATAATTGTGTGGGTTTGAATAAGTCACTTTATGTCTCTGAAATTTAGTTTTCTCAAATGAGACACTTAAGTTGGACTAAAAGATTAATAGCTCTAACATTAATAGCTCTAACCATATATGGTATTGTCAATACCACTGTTACGACCTTAAATATAGATGTATTTCTTTGAGTATATTCCAAGAGTTGAGTCAGAGACATAAGATAATTCTGTGTATAACTTTTTGAGAAAATGCCAAAATGTTTTCCATAGTGACTGAACCATAAGACATTCCTACCAACATTATAGGAGGGTTCCAAATTCTCCATGTCCTCACCAATACTTATTATTTTCCTTAAAAAAACTATACCATCATAGTGGGTGTGAAGTAGATTTCATTGAGGTTTTGATTTCAATTTATTTAATAACTAATATGATTGAACATCTTTCCATGTGCTTGATCGACATTTATACCTTCTTTGGAGATGTATGTATTCAACAACTTGGCTCATTTTTTTAAATTGGGTTGCTCAGCTTTTTTGATGTTGAGTTGTGAGAGTGTTTTATATTTTGGATGCTACAGTCTTCTCAGACATATGATTTGTAATATTTTCTTTCATTCTATAGGTTATCATTTTACTTTCTTAGCTGATGTCATTGATGCACAAGTCTTTCATTTTGATGAATCCTACCTTTTCTATTTCTTTTTTGTTGCCTGTGTTTAGGTATCATGTGTAAAAATTCATTGCCAAATGTAAGGTCATGAAGATTTACTCCTACGTTTTCTCTAATAATTTCAGAACTTGCAGTATAATTTTGAATACCAAAGGTGAATTAGCATTCTGTCTTTTTTTCTAACCTTCATGAGAAATCTTTCAGTGTTTAGCCATTGAATATGATGTTAGCTGTGGGTTCTTCATCAAATAATGTCATCATCATTATTTTGACCATTAACTTGCATCATCTATGGACTTAATCCATAGTTATGGTAAAGGGCAGAAGCAGGGACTAGGCTAAAGACTATGTATGCTTAGCAATGTGTTTGGTCTCAGGAACATCAATCACAATGTGTGACAAACTCATGTTCATTATGAACAACTGTAATACACTAAGGGATTCTATGTAATTATCCTGAAAATAAAGAGTAAAAGAATAGATGTGTCTAAAGAGTACTGATCCCATGCATTGGGGCCATTTCCTTTGAAAGATGGCTTTTTAAATTAGTGGCCATATCATAGACTTCCCAATAATTAGAGTCTATCCCCATTTTTTTGTGATTTCTATATTTGTGTATTTGCCTACTCTCTATAATATTTATTTGTAACCCCTAAATCAATAGTCATTGTGCTTTGGCAGTCATTTGCAGATATGCACAGAACATGAAAAATTTGTATCACTTGATGGAGATGTTCCCTGCTTAGGTCAAATCAGGCTAAGCTCTGCCTTCTTGTTTCAGCTCTCATAGAGATGACCAAAAATGGAGTTGATACAGAGCAGTGCAGTTTGGTGCAGGAAGCTCTCTGGCTCTGGGGCCAGTTGGATGGGGTTTGAAAAACAACTCTGGTCCAGCCTGCTAGTGGGGTTGTCTCAAGCAAGTCACTTACTTCTCAACCCATTTTTCTTTCTTTCTTTTTTTTTAATAAAGAAAGTAGACTCTATGAGGATGTATTGTTTTATTAAGAATTGTTTATTGTTTATATTAAGAATATAATATGTGACATATGCATATATACCTACATGTATATATTTCCCAGAAGCAATAGTTCAATATTTGCTAATTCACTGTTCATGGTTATTTTATAGAACCATACTACCACAAAAAGCAATAATCAATTGTCTTTGTTTAATACATACTTAGTAAATGAATGGCTACTGTACATTGGATTGGTATCCCTTTCAAAAGGGTTCTGATACTCACTAAAATTTAAAGAAACATTTACTTAATGGGTTAAGATGCTATATGTAGAGTAGAAAACAAATGACATGGGAAGACAAGAAAATTAGAGAAAATCAAATATAAATCCTAGCTTTAGGGAATAATGGATATATGCATTACTTTGATTATAGTGATAATTTTACAGTTTTATATCTATGTCAAAACATAAAATTATACATTTTAAATGATAGTTTAATAGCACTGCTTATAAAAAGTAATCATAAGTCAAAGAGAAAAGTAGAAGAATAGGTTGCAAGATTGGGAACACATTGGAAGCAAGATGAAATTAATTTCAAATAACTAGGTGCCAATAGAATTCAAAACTAAGACTATTTATAATAATGAATCATACTACTTTATTATCATGTTTACATAAAGACCTTCTACTTCACCTCCCAGGATGAAGCAATACCCTAATAAATTTTTTTGGCACCACTCATGAATGTGCTCACTGACTGACTCTTCACAAAACTGAAGTGACAGATCTGATTGATACAGATGATGAGAATATGATGTCAACTTGTTCACATTTCTACAATGAGTGTGCTTTTATTTTTTTTAAGACAAGAGCTACTTCTTATGCTCTGTTCTTCTTAACAACAGTAAGTTCTCTCACCTGCTTAGTCATTAATGCTACTTGTTGCTGATGATGAAAAAAAGTGGTTTTCCTATTCATTTTTGGCCATCAGGTAATGAGGTAACTTCAAAAGGCTCTCTCCTTCCCAGAGGAAGACCTTTCTATGAATGGCTAGAAAGTCCCATGTCATTATTATTTCAGCCCGAATTTTGGTAAAAACATAGAAGGCTATACTATTTGTTTCAATTTAGAATTCAATAGGGGTAAAGATATGAACAACTGGCCAACAAATGTCACACTGAACCTCCATGAACTGTGATTGGACAATGTCTTCTGGACTATAGATTGTAAATGACAACTGGGGTAACTGGGAAACAGAATTAAATCACTCAATCCAAAATAGTACATATTTTGTTTTATTTTGTTTTGAGCACAGAATGTATTTTTTTAATGACCAAAAGTAATTTGTTATCCTATTCTATCCTTCCATTCTGTCCTTGCTGACATAGTTCCAGTTTTGTTTAAAAGTTCATCATTAATGGCCATGTGTTCAGGGAATGACACCCTCTCCAGATAAAGGATACAAAATAATTTGTTCAGGACAATAGTGATTAATTTATCCCCTTGCTATTTTGTTGTTGTTGCTCCAGCAGAAGTGGTCCAATTCTGGTTAACAAGAACTGAAAGAAAGTCTTCTGGGAAGTCACTTAGAAATTTCTTATTTCCTTGCTAATAAAAAGTATTACACACCAAAATAACTCTCTTCTCCTTTTTGGATATTCTCATATTTTCACTGTTTATGCCCAGAATAGAAACATTCTGTCTAAAGACATAATCTATCAATAGCAAAATAATGAAGAAATAAGTTCCAGAGATGTTGTGTCTCTAAATTATCTCACCTTGAACTGACCCTATTTCCATACAACTTGTTATTTGAGATAATGACCATTTTGGGGGGATGAGCTACTTTGTAGCTGGTTCTAAACAATTTCTAATCTTTACAATGATAACTGATATAACTATGTGTGATTGAAGGAGTCTACTAATGTGATGGTGTTTAAGTATCTGCAACTGAGGGGCGCCTGGGTAGCTCAGTAGGTGAAGCCTCCAACTCTTGATTTTGGCTCAAGTCATGATCTCACGGTTCATGGGATTGTGCCCCAAATTGGGCTCACACTGTTCAGCACAGAGCCTGCTTTTCTTTTCATCTCTCACTGGCCCTCCCTCACTTGTGCTCTCTCCTCTCTCTCTCTCTGAATATAAATAAGTAAACATTAAAAAAAAAAATCTCCAGTTGAATAGTCAACATCATCATCTACCTGAAAAGCATTTGATTTGTATCCAGGCATATAAGCCTACCTAATGATGAGAATTAAAAAAAAGGAAATAACTGTAAATGAGTGATGTATAACTGAATTAGCATACAAAACATGCAGACCACTATGTGAAAAGTAGAGAAATAGAACATTTACATAAACGGTTTTGAAACTTCTTCAATGATAAATGATCTATAAGGTATCATAAGCTCTTGGATAAAAATTCATAGGCTAGTTTCTTTGAGGAATCATCCAGACTTATGAAGTAGAATATGAAAAACAATAACTTGAAAGAATTTTGGAAACACTTTAACTTACACAATTATATGAATTATTGAAGAAAAAATAATTTGATGAAATGATTATTGATGAATAATCATTGTACATATTGAGTAATCATATTTTCTAAATCAAATTCATAATGTGTTGTTTTATTTGTTCATTTAAAATATATGTGTTGGGGCGCCTGGGTGGCTCAGTCGGTTAAGGGGCCGACTTCAGCTCAGGTCATGATCTCGCGGTCCGTGAGTTCGAGCCCCGCCTTGGGCCCTGTGCTGGCAGCTCAGAGCCTGGAGCTTGTTTCGGCTTCTGGGTCTCCCTCTCTCTGACCCTTCCCCGTTCATGCTCTGTCTCTCTCTGTCTCAAAAATAAATAAACATTAAAAAATTTTTTTTTAAAAATAAATAAAATAAAATAAAATAAAATAAAATAAAATAAAATAAAATAAAATAAATGTGTTGATCTTCAATGTCTAATTCATCCTCTTTGCTGGGCATTAAAAAATAAGACAATGAGTAAACAAATTTAATTTTACACACTTTTTATTGATATTGAGAGGGCCTGACAATTCTTATTTGTGCTGTGTTCATAGAGTAAAATCTTAAAATATAAAGATGAATATATCCAAGGCCCCAATTTTATTCTAATAAGGAATATAGATGAAAGATAGGGAATAAAGACATATTTCTGCCTCAATTAACTTAATTAATTTTCAAATTATTTTTCTCTTTATATTTGACTTAGGAACTGAGCCTATCCTTTCCTTAATATTTTCTAATTCTTGTTTCTTTTTTAAAGATTGCTGTATTTCTTTCAAATTGAATATTCGTTTCTGTTAAAAAGGTAAAGCACTTTTCTTCTCCTTTTTAAATTTTGGTTATGGACATAGAATTCATAATATTTATAACTCAGATTACAAACTTCCTGTGTAGGATGATTTTGACATTAAAAGCATTTAACATATTATATAATTTATTCTGCAGTGGTATTTCTTAATTACTTAATTGGCTTGTTTGACTTCTAATCTTAATCTATATGACTTTTGAATCTGACTCATAAATATTTTATTAAATTCATTAACATTTAAGCCATTTAGCAATAATACCTCTTGATTAATTTTCCTTCTTTTCCGATAGGATTTTTTGTAATCTTTCTCATTTCAGATAAGGAAAGGGGCAAACTGCTAGTTGATATACTTTTTAAAATTTAATTTAGAAAATTAAATTTGTAGAACTTTGATCTTCAGATTTTTCTAGTTCTTTCACCTTATTTGCTAGAGTGAAGAGGTTAATAATTCATCAAACATGCAGTAAATTGTACATATTATGCATAAACAAATATACACAATGGGTATAAAGTTTCAAGTATGCAAGATGAATAAATTCTAGAGGTTTGCTGTACAACATTGCACAATATTAAGTGCACAATACAGTAGTGTTAACTATACTGTATTGTACATTCAAAATAAAAAGAATAAAAACCCAGCACTCATACGACCTCTATGACTAAGATTTTCATAACAGTATTACTGTGTAAATTATTTTTAATTTTTTTAATGTTAATTAATTAATTTATTTATTTATTTGAGAGAGAGAGAGTCCAGGGGAGGGGCCAAGAGAGAGGGAGTCACAGAATCTGAAGCAGGCTCCAGGCTCTGAGCTGTTAGCACCGAGCCCCTCGTGGGGCTTGAACTCCCAAACTGTGAAATCATGACCTGAGCCAAAGTTGGATGCTTAACAGACTGAGTCACCCAGGGGCCCCTATTACTGTGTAATTTCTTATCCAACTAAATCCCCCCCCCAGTCTGTTTCAGCCTTGTATAATATCATACTTATTATCTACAGAATTCCTCATGTCTTCAAAAATTTCTTTATGATTCTTCAACTTTTGCCTTATCTTGAACTCCACTGTCCATAAAACCTTTACCATATACAGCTGTCTCAAGCAGTGAGTATTTTATCTCTCTTGTTTCCCACAGCTCAGTTTTAAGAAGTGGGACCATCATGCTCTCCTTTGCTGCATCCCAAACCCTATATACATCCTTCTAGGTTGTAAGATTGGGTGCCATTGAAAGAGGATGCCTTTTGGCAATGCTATTAGCATTTCTCCCTGCTTTCAGTTACTGACTTTTCAATCATATCTCTTAGCTTATTGAAGTCCTTACTACCTGAATTAATGGCTTTTATTATGTTTTCTTGTGATGTCTTTTACCAGGATGTTTGTTATAATGATTTCATATGATCCATTAATATCGAATATTTATCAGAGTATTTACCCAAATCACACACAAAAAAGATGTGTTCCTCCATCTCCCTTCCTTACACCACTTCAGTTGTCATATCCTGGACAATTTGTTATTGGTTACTGGATTATATATGATCAGCTGATTTCAACCACCCCACTCTTTTTTGCCTGCCACTTTCTATCTTTCCCTGCTCATTTGCCCTAAAACATTCTTTAACCACATGGTAATGTCCAGTTTGCTGATGCCACCGCACTTAACATTTTTCTACTTCATAGTAAGTTTCTCTTTTCTCCAAATTAGATTACATAGTTTGGCAATAGCACTACCCTATAATCACTGTAAAATGTGCACCCCTATCTTATTTCTATCTTATATACCTAAAGAAAAAAATCCCCAAGCATTATAGTTCAGATAATAAAAAAGACAATACAGATAGAACAAAACCAATTCATGTTTTCACTTAAATAGCTCAATATTGTGAATGAAAATCACCCAAGATCAGTTTACTTTACCACAAAATTGTGACCTCAAGCCTCAACAGTGCATTTAACACTTCCCAGCAGCCCCATATTACTGCCCTTGCAAATCAGGGCACTGTGCCGGATTTTATTATTCTGTAGCTCTGTGTAGATCTTAATATTTAGCCCATATGATAACACTCTTCAACTCATAAATGTTTGGGAAATATAGTAAATGCTAGAGGAAACAGCTCTTCAATTTCTAATTTCCAATTTAATCTACAATTTTTAATTAACAATTCCTGCATGAGTTCAAATTTTCTTTCAATTCTCTAAATGGATGAATAACTCATTTTGATCAAAGTACAGTCTGTTCTTTTTGTGTTCTGGGAATCAAGTCCTGTTTGACCTTCTCAAGGATTAATTCCTTTCATATCACTTCGATATCCTATTTGTAACAGCTCATTCAAACTACGATCTATATCATATTCGGATATAAACCACTGTCATGTCTCATCTGTAAAAATACCCTCCATGCCCCATCACCCCACTGCAGCTACCACCTAACTTTACTGCCACCTTTCATAGAAAATTTGACTTAAAAAACTTTTCTAAAGTTTTATCTTCCCCTCTATCACCTCCTGATTATCTCATCAGTCTTCTGTTATCCTCAACTAAAACAGATCTTTTCAAAATTCTCAATGAGAATTAACTTTCGTAAGATAATTGGAAGTTCCTTTCTTAGCACACTTCTGTTTTGACTTTCCTGACACCTTACTCTCATGGTTTAATTTATTTCTCAATTGGCTTTTAATTTGCCCTATTTTTTGCCTCTTTTTTTATTCAAGATTCTATCATTCTGCAGTAACTCCAAGCTCTGTCTGGTCCCTGCTCTATCTATTCTTTCTCTTTGAGTGATAACAAAAGAACATGTGAACCAAGAAGTTTAACAAACATCTGGATACACACACACACACACACACACACACACACACACACACCATACACACACATCTTCCCTAAGATCCAAATTAACGTAATTGACTCTGTACAGGACATTTGCAGTTTTTTCCCAAGTTTTGGCCAACAAGTATTATTTTATATTATAATGTCTGATAATTCTATTATCTGAAAACAAAGGTGATACCTCATTAAAAGTGAAGTACTCAGAGAGCCATTCCTTCATCTGTTTTTTTCTGCTGGTAATTTTTTTTCCCTGGTAATTTCCTTTATTTTATTGTGAGTATAATCATGCTCTTCCCATTGTTCACTAAAAGAGGGCATTCTCTTCTCCAGACACACCCAGCCCTCTTTCCTATAGGCATTTGTGCCTGTTATTTGTTTTAGCCTAAAAAGCTGTTTTGCAAACACTTCTTGACATACATATTTCAGCTGAAATATCTGCTCTAAAGAATGTGTTCCACTGATAACTCTGATTAAAGTTATTATTTCTTCAGCTTGTTTACTTCCTACATAGCATACATAACATTTATTGCTATCTTTATTTATTTATTTTAAGTGTCTTATTGCCTATTTCCACCCTTAGAACATATGTTTAATGGGCACATTTCCTATGAGAAAGATTTATAAACTAGAAAAGAAATAATCTTCACATCATTTTATTTCTCTCTGAAACTATCATTTTTATTTTACATACTTCTTTGCCTCCTCTATCTTTTAGCTAAGTTGCCCTGCATTCTCCCTGAGCTTTTGATAACTCTCTTCAAAAACCAAATAAAATTTCCACATGTGTTTCCACAGACATTCTGCAGTGAGCGTGTTCAGATCATTGCTCATTATATTACTAAAAACTTGAAATATAATTTCTTTCCATTGCCCTGTCACAGAATATGAAAAGCAGAGTACCATGCACTAGTTAGGGCTCAGTGGGTTAAGTGTCTGACTCTTGATTTTGGCTCAAGTCATGACCTCACGGTTTGTGGGTTAGAGCCCCACATAGGCTCTGCGATTATAGTGCAAAGTCTGCTTGGGATTCTCTCCCTGTCTCTGCCCCTCCCCTGCTCATGATCTCTCTCTCTCTCTCTCTCTCTCTCTCAAAATTAATTAATTAATTAAGTTCAAAACAAAATAAACAAACAAACAGAACAATCCCAAGGCTGTAGAGCACTGTGCACCAGTTATCAATCCCAGGGGTGGAAACACTTCTACTCATTGCATCATGGTATCAGAGTTGCCAAAGAAAACACACCACAGTCGAGCACAGGATGGAGCAACACTTTCCTTACAAAGAGAAGAGGCATAGCAAGATCAGCTTTAGCAGTGTGTGCCAGTCCTCCATGACCAGTGGGTCTCTCCTGGCTGCTGAAGGCAAAGTAATTTGCCTAAGGCACCATCTCATGCAGTAGTGAAAGGAACCAGCGGTGGTGTCGGCTAGATGTCATATGATGCACACACTTTAAGCATAAACAAAAGAACACTCATTGAGCCTGTAAAAGGGAAAGATATTCCCACAAAAGGCAATAAGCCATTCTTACATGGCCAAGTGGAGGCTGAAAGACTATGCTCATGAGACTGCCTTTCACCACAGAATGAAATTAACATTTTACCCAAAAGTCATACTTATTTTTTTTTCTCTTCCTCTTGACCTAATTTGCTTATCTGGTTCCATCCACATCATTGCAGATGGCAAGATTTCATTATTTTTTTTATGGATGAGTAATATCCCATTGTGTGTGTGTGTGTGTGTGTGTGTATACACATGTATGTGTGTGTGTGTGTGTATATATATATATATATATACATATGCATATGTATGTGTATATATGTATATATATATGTGTGTGTGTATATGTATATATATGTATATATACATACATACACACACACCACATATTCATTAGCTGTTCATCAGTTGATGGATATTTGGGCTCTTTCCATAGTTTGGCAATTGTTGATAATGATGCTATAAATATTGGGGTTAATGTACCCCTTTGAATCTATATTTTTGTGAATCTTTTGGGTAAATACCTAATAGTGCAATTGCTGGAACCTCAGGTCGTTCTATTTATAGTTTTTTGAGGAATCTCCATATTGTTCTCCAGATTGGCTGCACCAGCTTGCATTCCCACCAGCAGTGCAAGAGGGTTCCCCTTTTTCCACATCCTTGCCAACATCTGTTGTTTCTTATGTTGTTAATTTTAGCCATTCTGACAGGTATGAGGTGGTATCTCATCATGGGTTTGATTTGTATTTCCCTGATGATGAGTGATGTTGAGCATCTTTTCATGTGTCTGTTAGCCATCTGGATGTCTTCTTTGTAGAATGTATATTCATGTCTTCTGCCCATTTCTTCACTGGGTTATTTGTTTTTTGGGTGTGGAGTTTGATAAATTCTTTATATATTTTGGATACTAACCCTTTATCATATACATCATTTGCAAATATCTTCTCCCATTCTGTAGACTGTCTTAGTTTTGTTGGTTGTTTCCTTTACTGTGCAGAAGCTTTTTATCTTGGTCAAGTCCGAATAGTTCATTTTTGCTTTTGTTTCCCTTGCCTTCACAGATGTGTTCAGTAAGAAGTTGCTCCAGCTGATGTCAGAGAGGTTGCTGCTTGTGTTCTCCTCTAAGATATTAATGGTTTCCTGTCTCACATTTAGGTCTTTCATCCATTTGAATTTATTTTTTTGTGTATGGTATAAGAAAATGGTCCAGTTTCATTCTTCTGCATGTCACCATCCATTTTTCCCATCACCAGTTTTTGAAGAGACTATCTTATTTCCATTGGATATTCTTTCCTACTTTGTTGGAGATGAGTTGACCATATAGCTGTGGGTGCATTTCTGAGTTTTCTATTCTGTTTCTTGATCCATGTGTCTGTTTTTGTGCCAGTATAATACTGTCTTGATGACTACAACTTTGTAATATACTTGAAATCTGGAATCGTGATGTCTCCAGTTTTGTTTTGCTTTTTCAGGCTTTCTTTGTCTATTCAAGGTCTTTTGTGGTTCCATACAAAGTTTAGGATTGTTTGTTCTAGCTCTGAAAATATATATATATATATATATATATATATATATATATATATATATATTTACTGGTGGTATTTTGATAAGGTTGCATTAAATGTGTAGATTGCTTTCGGTAGTATAGACATTTTAACAATTTTTTCCTTCCAATCCATGAGCATGGAATGCTTTTCCATTTCTTTGTGTCCTCTTCAATTTCTTTCATAAGTGTTCTATAATTTTCAGAGTGTAGATCTTTTACCTCTTTAGTTAGGTTTATTCCTAGGTATCTTATTGTTTTTCATGTAATTGCAAATGGGATCGATTCCTTGATTTCTTTTCCTGCTGCTTCTTTACTAGTGTATAGATATGTAACAGATTTCTGTATGTTAATTTTATATTCTGCAACTTGGCCGAGTTCATATATTTAGTTCTAGCAATTTTTATTGGAGACTTTTGGGTTTTCTACAAAGAGTCATCTGCAAATAGTGAAAGTTTGACTTGTTCCTTGCCAATTTGGATGCCCTTTATTTCTTTTTGTTGTCTGATTGCTGAGGCTAAGACTTCTAGTACAATGTTAAATAGTAATGGTGAAAACGGACATCCTTGTCTTATTCCTGACTGTAGGGAAAAGGCTCGGTTTTTGCCCATTGAGGATGATACTAGCTCTGAGTCTTTCAGTTATGGCCTTTATGATGTTAAGATATCCTCCATTCTATTTGTTGAAGATTTTCATTAAGAATGGATGCTGTATTGTGTCAAATGCCTTTTCTGCATCTATTGACAGGATCATATGGTTATCCTTTCTTTTACTAATGTGGTGTATCACATTGATTGATTTGTGAATATCAAACTAGCCCTGCAGCTCAGGAATAAATCCCACTTGATCATGGTAAATAATTCTTTTGATGTACTGTTGAATTTGACTTGCAATTATTTTTAAAACAAATTTTTTTAATGTTTATTTTATTTTTAAGAGAGAGAGACAGAACACGAACAGGGGAGGGGCAGAGAGAGAAGGAGACACGGAATCCAAAGCGGGCTTCAGGCTCCGAGCTGTCAGCACAGAAACTGATGCAGGGCTCAAATCCATGAGGCATGAGGTCATGATCTGAGCCAAAGTCAGATGTTTAACCAACTGAGCCACCCAGGTGCCCCTGATTTGCTAGTATCTTGTTCATAATCGTTGCTTGCATTCATGTTCTTCAGGGATATTAGCCTATAATCCTTATTTTTAGTGAGGTCTTTGTCTGATTTTGGAATCAAGGTGGTGCTGGCTTCATACAATTAGTTTGGAAGTTTTCCTTCTATTTCTATTTTTTTGGAACAGTTTGAGAGGAATAGGTATTAACTCTTGCTTTACATGTCTGGTAGAATTCCTCTGGGAAGCCGTATGGCCCAGGACTCTTGTTTGTTGGGAGATTTTTGATTACAGATTCAATTTCTTTGTTGCTTATGGGTCTTTTAAATTTTTTATTTCTTCCTGTTTCAGTTTTGGTAGTTTGTGAGCTTATAGGAATTTTTCCATTTCTTCCAGATTACCCGGTTTGTTGGCATATAATTTTTCATAGTATTCTCTTATAATTGTTTATATTTCTGTGGTGTTGGTTATGATCTTTCCTCTTTTAATCATGATTTTATCTATTTGGGTCCTCTCTCTTTTCTTTTTGATAGGCCCAGCTAGGGGTTATCAATTTTGTTCACTCTTTCAAAGAATTACCTCTTAGTTTTGTTGATCTCTTCTACTGGTTTTTATTTGTTTGTTTGTTTCTATATCATTTTTTTTTGCTGTAATGTTTATTATTTTTCTTCTGCTGCTGCTTTTAGGCTTTATTTGCTCTTCCTTTTCTGGGTCCCTTACATGTAAGGGTAGATTGAGTATTTGGGATCTTTCTTGCTTCTTGAGATAGACCTGAATGAGTATTTGGGATCTTTCTTGCTTCTTGAGATAGACCTGAATTGCTATATACTTTTCTCTTAGGACTGCCTTTGCTGAATCCCAATGGGTTGGGACTGTCATGTTTTCATTTTCATTGGCTTCCATCTATTTTTTTTATTACTTATTTAATCCCCTGGTTAACCCATTTATTCTTTTTTTTTATTTTTTTTCCAACGTTTTTATTTATTTTTGGGACAGAGAGAGACAGAGCATGAATGGGGGAGGGGCAGAGAGAGAGGGAGACACAGAATCGGAAACAGGCTCCAGGCTCTGAGCCATCAGCCCAGAGCCTGACGCGGGGCTCGAACTCACGGACTGCGAGATCGTGACCTGGCTGAAGTCGGACGCTTAGCTGACTGCGCCACCCAGGCGCCCCAACCCATTTATTCTTTAGTAGGATGTTCTTTAACTTACCTGTATTTGAGGGCTTTCCAAATTTTTTCTTGTGGTTGACTTCAAGTTTCATAGTGTTGTGATCTGAAAATGCGCATGGTATGATCTTGATCTTTCTGGATTTGTCAAGGGCTGATTTGTGACCTGGTATATGATCTTCTCTGGAGAATGTTTCATGTATACTAGAGAAGAATTTGTATTCTGCTGCTTTAGGATGATATGTTCATTTAGATGATATGTTCATTAGATGATATGTTCATCTGGTCCAGAGTGTCATTCAAAGCCATTGTTTCCTTCTTGTATTTTTGCTTACTTTATGTCCATTGTTGGTAAGTGGGACATTAAAGTCCCCTACTATTATTGTATTATTATCAATGAGTTTCTTTATGTTTGTTATTAATTGATTTATATGTTTGGCCTCTCTCACGTTGGGGGCATAAATGTTTACAATAGTTAGATCTTGGTGGATAGACCCTTTAATTATTATGTAATACCCTTCTTCATCTCTTGTTATAGTCTTTGGTTTATTTTTTATTTATTTTTATTTTTTAATTAATTTATTTATTTTGAAAGAGACAGAGGGAGAGTTCAAGTAGAAGGGGGGCTGGGGGGAATCCCAAGCAGGCTCTGCAGTGTCAGTGCAGAGCCTGGCATGGGACTCAAATTCATGAAACTGTAAGATCATGACCTGAGCCAAAATCAAGAGTCAGACGCTTAACTGAGCCACCCTGGCATCCCTACAGTCTTTGGCTTAAAATCTAGTTTGTCTGATGTAAGTGTAGATACTCCAGCTTTATTTTCATGTCCATTAGTATAATAGATGGTTCTTCATCCCCTCACTTTCAATCTGCTGGTGTCTTTAGGTCTAAAGTGAGTCTCTTGGGGGCGCCTGGGTGGCGCAGTCGGTTAAGCGTCCGACTTCAGCCAGGTCACGATCTCGCGGTCCGGGAGTTCGAGCCCCACGTTGGGCTCTGGGCTGATGGCTCGGAGCCTGGAGCCTGTTTCCGATTCTGTGTCTCCCTCTCTCTCTGCCCCTCCCCCGTTCATGCTCTGTCTCTCTCTGTCCCAAAAATAAATAAACGTTGAAAAAAAAAATTAAAAAAAAAAAATAAAGTGAGTCTCTTGTAGGAAGAATATAGACGGATTTTTTTTATCCATTCGAATACCTTATGTCTTTTGATTGAAGTATTTAGTACATTTACATTCAGAGGGATTATTGAAGAATGTCAATTTAGTGCTATTGTGTTACCCATAGAGTTCTCATTTCTGACAATGTTCTCTGGTCCTTTGTAGTCTTTGTTGCTTTGGTATTTTTTTTTTTCCTTCACTCAAAGAGTCCCATTAAAATTTCTTTCAGGGCTGGTTTAGTGGCCATGAACTCCTCTAGTTCTTGTTTGTCTGGAAAACTCTCTCTCTCTTTCTATTCTGAATGGCAGTGTTGGTGGATAAATAATTCTTGGCTGCATATTTTTCCCGTTCAGCCCATTGACTATTTCCTGCCCCTCCCTTCTGGCCTGCCAAGTTGCGATAGACAGGCCTACTGCTAATTTTATGTGTCTACACTTGTAGGTTAGTGACCTTTTGCCCCTCGCTGCTTTAAGAATTCTCTCTTTATCTTTCTATTTTGTAAGTTTCACTATGCTACATCATAGTATTGATCTGTTTTTGTTGATTTTGAGGGGCGTTATCTGTGCCTCTTGGACTTGAATGCCCATTTCCTTCCCCAAATTAGGAAAGTTCTCAGCTATAATTTGTTCAAATAAGCCTTCTGTCCCGTGTTCCCACTCTCCTTCTGGGATTCCTACAATACGGATACCATTTCACTTGATGGAATCGCTGAATTCCCTCCCTAAGTCTACCTTCCTGAACTAATAGTTTTCTTTTCCTCTTCTTTTCAGCTTCATTATTTCCCATAATTTTATTTTCTATGTCACCTATTCTCTCCTCTACTTCTTTAATCCTTGTTTTTGAATATATCCTGTCAGTTTGGTTTCTCAGGTATAAATTTTTTTATTTATTCTGACTAATTTTTCAGTCTTTGATCTCCACAATAAGGGTTTCTCTGTTTTTTTTTTTAATGCTTTTTTCAAGCCCAGTTAGTAGTCTTATGACTGTTGTTCTAAATTCTTGTTCAGATATATTACTTCCATCTGTTTTGACCAAGTTCCTGCCTGTGATTTCTTCTTGACCTTTTTTTAAAAATTTATTTTTAATGTTTATTTGTTTTTGAGAGAGAGCGAGACAGAGCATGAGCAGTGGAGGGGCAGAGAGAAAAAGAGACAGAGAACTGGAAGCGGGCTCCAAGCTATGGGTTGTCAGCCCAGAGCACAACACAGGTCTCAAACTCACAAACTGTGAGATCATGACCTGAGCCAAAGTCAGAGACTTAACTGACTGAGTCACCCAGACTTGACTTCTTGACCTTTCTTTTGGTGAGAATTCCTCTGTCTTGTTATTTTGCCATAGTTTCTGTCTTTTCCAGGTTTTGAAAGCTTTCTATGTTTACTTCACCTCAAAGTAATTCTATATTAAAAATGGGTCACACTGTCCAGGGTCTGGCACTTCAGGAAGTGTTTCTGGTGTATGCAGTGTACACTCTGCTGTTGTATTTTGGCTGCTCTTTCCCACTGGTCAGTCCTCTACAGAGCTCCTTCTTGCTTGCTGTGGGGACTGTTTGGGCCTTTGACGAGGTGTGCTTTGATTTGTTTGTTAAAATAAGCCTCACACCTACCACAATGTCTCCCTCTAACCATGGATATCCTTTGCAATCCTCGATCAATTTCCTGGCTGTTCCAAGTCATCTGACCTCAATACAGCTGTGTTTGAGGGTCAAGGAAAGCCCAGGGTTCTCCTACTTCTCTACCATCTTAACTCTTCCTAAATCATATCCATTTTAATCAGAATTATCTTTATAAAATAAAACTTTCATATTAAAATTTTCTTACCCAAACAGTTTGTAGTTTACTCATGAAATTTAAAACCAAACAAAATAGGTGTGTGTGGGTGGCTCAATTGATTGAGTGTCCAATTCATGATTTGGGCTCAGGTCATGATCCCGAGGTCATGAGGGCAAGCCCCACACAGGGTTCCACACTGAGCATGGAGCCTGCTTAAGATTTTCTCTCTCTCTCTCTCTCTCTCTCTCTCTCTCTCTCTCCCCCTGTCTCCCTCTGCTCCCCTCCCCCACTCACGTGAACTTTCTCTCTAAAAAACAAAACAAAAAAAAACCAAAAACCAACACACACACACACACACACACACACACACACACACACACACACAGTGTTCCCAGCCACTGTTTAAAGTCAACCAACCCATTCATCCACTTGGTCCCTTTCTGCCTAACACTGGAGATTGTTACTTAGTACATTTGGTTTAGTGTTAGGGAATCTGTAATTCTAAACATTATCCCATGTGATTTTGACAATCTCACAGTTTTGGAAACAGCTGTTCTAAACAAAATCAGTCCTCAAAATGCTTTTTGAACTCTTTCTCTTTACTCCTCCACTTACAATATGTTTTTTATGTAAATATACATTTTTTTTCAAAACAGCTCAAACCTAATTTATTGAAATGCTTTTAAAATAAAACCCTCACTTAAAATCAGCCTCTAACTTTTCATCTTTCCATTATATGTTGTTTATAATTATATTTTAAAGCTTATTAGTTTGTCAAATAATGAACTTATAATTTATAGATATATCATACTTCTACATAAATAATCATGTACGTGGTAAGGGAATGTTTTCTCATCTTCATCAAGTAAGGCATATCTTCATTTTTTTACTTATTTTTTCATTATAACTTTTTTTGTTTTTACTCTTAATATTGGATTTAATACTCATTAACTATGTAATATGTAAAAATTTTGTTTGCCTTAATATGATTTTCTACTTTGTGCCTCATATACAATGTGCAAAAAAATATAGTAAGATACAGGAATAATAGTCAGATTTAAGTTTTTGGAAATCACACTTCTTTTATTGTTTTAATCTTGCATTATGTAATTTATCACCTGGAGTAAGTGTTATCAATTTGCATTTGAGTATTTTAGGTGGATGGTCTGGATAATTTCCTCGTCTATTTCTCTAGAAGACGCAGGAATTTTATTGTTTCAAATGACAAGGAACAAAAAAGTCTAATAGCACTGTGAAATTAGTTCTCTTTTTTATGTTATATATTTTTTTACAAAGTTAGAGTATTAACTCTGGTGGTAGTTATGCAATTGAAAATATTAACAGAATATCTAAGAAAAAAATTCTTGCACTGACATGATAGCTTACTAATAAAAAGTAAATATTACTTTCTATATTCAACTACTGGTGGTTATTAACTGAAACTATGCCCTATTAGTAAAATGAAATGATATCTTAAATACTTATATATTTATAGCATTGAATAAAAAGTTAATTGAAGTATTACAGAAAGCAAATTCTATATAAATTAAGATAGATTTGATTATCTGCAAAACCATATTTGTTTTGTAGGCCAGATAAGAGTTAAACATTTATTGCGTGCTCTCCATGTGCCAGATACTAATCCACTAGAATCTTGTAACCAAAGCATCTGGTTTTGCTGGCTTATCAGATATGCTCTAGAGAAAAATTTGATTTTATTCATTTACTTAGGGACAGGTGCTATTTCACTGTTTCTTATTTAATTTTCATTTTACTACTAAGGATGGTATGCAGGAAGAGGTGAGGAGCAAATGCTATATATTATTTAATATGTATAATGTAAGTGTGTAATGAAAACTAAATCAAAATGTTAAAAATAATTAAGAATAACTATAATAGTACTAGCATCTTGAATGTATGTACTATTATACTCTTTGGCAACTAGATATTACTTTATATTACATTTATTTATAGGTATATTCTAGCATATGCTGGGAACCCAGCTGCAAATAAGAGCCAAGATTTCCTAACCATAAATTCCATCACCTCATACACAGCTTTCTTCTCTATATTAGTGCCCAGGCAACTTGACTTAAAATTCAGTCATCTTTGTCCCATCTTTACATTCAAGTTCCCTTCTTTGACCTACTTTTGATAGGTGGCCAAATACTATGAATTATGCCCTCCTCTACATTTCTTACATCTGTGTCTTCATCTTCTTTTCCACTGCCTTATTTCAATTCAACCACGCCTCATGTGAACAACTCTGTGCTGTGTTCTATGCACCAGTCATGGATTCTTCAGCCGTTGCTCAAATATGTTTTCTTTACTTGAGTTCTGATCATATAAATCAGTTGTGCTGTACTGTCATTAATTCAACTCACTTGTTGAATGTGGGCCAAGTGTTGGCCTTTCCTGTCTTTAAGTTCTTTTTATAGAAATATCTCTAATTCTCTGTGTTCCATTCTTATTTTTATTCACCTCGTCCTCGTTTCAAATGTTTGAAATCCTAGTCTTAACTCAAAGCTTAATACAAATGCCTTTTCATCTGATAAAATACTGCTGGTTGCCTTTCCCAGAATAGATTAACTCATAAAATATTTGTAATCCCTCAACCACTAATTAAATTTTATGCTATACTTTTTAGTTGCTTGTCTTATGTCTCCTGCATAACTGTATGGACACTGGGGGCTAATGTTGATTCTAATTAGTCTTTGTATTTATAGCAAAGGTGAGCCATAACTTGCATAAGGAAAGGCAAAAGAAAATATGGATAGTCACTGTTCTGGTACTAGTTCATAAAGCATTTTGCATCTCTAAACTCTTCTGTCTGGGCAAAGGAATTGAAATTAGAAATGTTTAATTTACTTGGTTCCAATATCTTTCTTTACCAATGCTTACTTGTTTTTTAGAAGTTGTGACTTGAGAAGAACAAAAAAAGTATCACACACTGCAGTCCTGTCTCTTTCTCCTGTTTGTTTGCAAACAATATTTTTCCATGTAAATACACAGGCTTATCGCAAAATAAAAATAATATTTTATGTGACTAAAATGCAGTCCTGTAATTGAATCCTGTCCCCTCCTAAGATCAGTATCAGTAAGCTTTTTTATTGCCAAATCCTCAAGACTTTATTATTCCTGATCCTGGATACCAATTCTTGTCTTCCATTGGTACTTTGTTTATAAGATATTTTCTGTTTTGCTGTCTGACTTTACGCTTTCTGGCTTTAGGCCAGTTTGATCATTATTTGGCATAACAAAGTTTATATGCTGAGTGGAACAAGTTGTTGTCTTCTCTAATGGAAATATAAAATCTAATCCTTAAAGTACACAGCAAATCATCCCCAACTGCCCTAACTTAGATATTACACTTACCCTGTTATTGTTGCACATGTTTGTAACCACTATAAAAAAAAATTGTGTAAAGCAGAACTTTTTAGAGTCAAGCCTCTATTGGTTTTCTCAAAAGGAGAAAAATCAAATGCCCTTGCTTATGAAGAACAAGATGTTATTTCAGTAGCTGTGGAGTAAAGTATTTCATAGGCCTCCATGGATTTAGAGGTCAAAAGAGTGTTTTCTAATCAGTTTTGCCTGGAAGCCTCTGCTCTATTTCCCAAAAGCCCTACCTTGTAAAGTTGCTTTCTTTCTCTCACCTTCAAATGTCAATTCTCTGATGTACAGGTAGAGGTAAAAAAAATAAAATAAAATTACTTGCTTAAACACAGTGTTGCTTCCCTAGAGTGCATAAGTGACCCAAGCATTATTTGACTAATCATGTTAGTATCTGAATTCTACCCAAATCATATTTTCAAATCTCAGCATATCACATGAAATCAAAATATTTATTTTTACCCTTTAGTAATCTTTAGTTCCTAACCAGTTATTACAAGGCAACAGATGATGATTCAGGGCACTGACCAATGGGATTCATTCTAGTTTAGTTACTTTATTATCTAGTAATTATGTTATTAATTCTAGTCTGAAGTCTACCTGAGGTCAACCATTAAGCTTCAACCATTTAGTTTATTTAGGGTTCACAATTTAAAATAAAATTTTTGTTACTGTTTTATATCATATGGCATTTTTTCCTTTGGCAATTCATATATTTGTATATAAATATTATAGATATGGCTTTTTTACAGCCTCACTCCTTTTTTTTTTCAATATATGAAATTTATTGTCAAATTGGTTTCCATACAACACCCAGTGCTCATCCCAAAAGGTGCCCTCCTCAATACCCATCACCCACCCTCCCCTCCCTCCCGCCCCCCATCAACCCTCAGTTTGTTCTCAGTTTTTAAGAGTCTCTTATGCTTTGGCTCTCTCCCACTCTAACCTCTTTTTTTTTCCTTCCCCTCCCCCATGGGCTTCTGTTAAGTTTCTCAGGATCCACATAAGAATGAAAACATATGGTAACTGTCTTTCTCTGTATGGCTTATTTCGCTTAGCATCACACTCTCCAGTTCCATCCACGTTGCCACAAAGGGCCATATTTCGTTCTTTCTCATTGCCATGTAGTACTCCATTGTGTATATAAACCACAATTTCTTTATTCATTCATCAGTTGATGGACATTTAGGCTCTTTCCACAATTTGGCTATTGCTGAGCAGCCTCACTCCCTTTAAATTGTGTTTAGGCCGATTTTCTTTCCTATCCTAAATAATATCAAAACACTACTAATATTTACCCACACCTCTCAAAGCACGATGATACTCTGTTCGTTAGAATAACTGATACCCTTACATATGATCATGGTAATAAAATCAAAATTACTAGAAATCCTTCGTATTTTGCTAGAAATATAGGATGATATCACTTGCATGGCACCATTAAGACTGCCAGATAAATGCCTAGTAGTGCAATTGCTGGGTCGTAGGGTAGTTCTACTTTTAGTTTTTTGAGAAACCTCCATACTGTTTTCCAGAGTGGCTGCACCAGTTTGCATTTCTACCAGCAGTGCAAAAGAGTTCCTCTTTCTCCACATCCTCACCAACATCTGTTGGTGCTTGAGTTGTTAATGTTAGCCATTCTGACAGGTGTAAGGTGGTATCTCATTGTGGTTTTGATTTGTATTTCCCTGATGATGAGTGAAGTTGAGCATTTTTTCATGTGTCAGTTGGCCATCTGGATGTCTTCTTTGGAGAAGTGTCTATTCATGTATTTTGCCCATTTCTTCACTAGGTTATTTGTTTTTTGGGTGTTGAATTTGATAAGTTCTTTATAGATTTTGGATACTAACCCTTTATCTGCTATGTCATTTGCAAATATCTTCTCCCATTCTGTCGGTTGCCTTATAGTTTTGCTGATTGTTTCCTTTGCTGTGCAGAAGTTTTTTTATTTTGATGAGGTCCCAGTAGTTCACTTTTGCTTTTGTTTCCCTTGCCTCCAGAGATGTATTGAGTAGAAAGTTGCTGCGGGCAAGATCAAAGAGGTTTTTGCCTGCTTTCAACTCGAGGATTTTGATGGCTTCCTGTCTTATATTTAGGTTGTTCATCCATTTTGAGTTTATTTTTGTGTATGGTGTAAGAAAGTGGTCCAGGTTCATTCTTCTGCATCGGATACAGATGTGCTGTTTCGAAGGGACACATGCACTCCCATGTTATAGCAGCACTATCAACAATAGCCAAAGTATGGAAAGAGCCCAAATGTCCATCGATGGATGAATGGATAAAGAAGAAGTGGTATAGGGGTGCCTGGGTGGCTCAGTCGGTTGAGCGTCCGACTTCGGCTCAGGTCATGATCTCGCAGTCCGTGAGTTCAAGCCCCGCGTCAGGCTCTGTGCTGACTGCTCAGAGCCTGGAGCCTGTTTTAGATTCTGTGTCTCCCTCTCTCTCTGATCCTCCCCCGTTCATTTCTGTCTCTCTCTGTCTCAAAAATAAATAAAACGTTAAACAAAAAAAAAAATTAAAAAAAAAGAAGTGGTATATATATATATATATACAATGGAGTGTTACTGGGCAATCAAAAATAATGAAATCTTGCCATTTGCAACTACGTGGATGGAACTGGAGGGTATTATGCTAAGTGAAATTAGTCAGAGAAAGACAAAAGTCATATGACTTCACTCATATGAGGACTTTAAGAGACAAAACAGATGAACATAAGGGAAGGGAAACAAAAATCATATAAAAACAGGGAGGGGGACAAAACAGAAGAGACTCATAAATATGGAGAACAAACTGAGGGTTGCTGGAGGGGTTGTGGGGGGGGTGATGGGCTAAATGGGTAAGGGGCACTAAGGAATCTAGTCCTGAAATCATTGTTGCACTATATGCTAAGTAATTTGGATGTAAATTTTTCAAAAATTTAAAAAAAAAAAAAAGAAAGAAAGACTGCTGGGTAACTACTATTAAATGTCTTTACTAGTAGTTGATGAACTACTATTCTACATAGTAGAATTCTATGAATTCTACATTCATAATGAATGAATAAACTATTCATTTAAATGAATAGAAAATTAATAAATCAGGGGCGCCTGGGTGGCGCAGTCGGTTAAGCGTCCGACTTCAGCCGGGTCACAATCTCGCAGTCTGTGAGTTCGAGCCCCGCGTCGGGCTCTGGGCTGATGGCTCAGAGCCTGGAGCCTGCAGCCTGCTTCCGATTCTGTGTCTCCCTCTCTCTCTGCCCCTCCCCCGTTCATGCTCTGTCTCTCTCTGTCTCAAAAATAAATAAAACGTTAAAAAAAATTTAAAAAAAAAGAAAATTAATAAATCAAACACATAGCAATTTAGTGTTTTAAGAAAAACCTTTTTTTTTTCAGTACAAAGGGAAAAATGGATTAGCAGTCAAATCATTTGAGATGCTATTTGACTTAATTTTGAAGGCAATTCGAAAAACATCTCATGGTATCATCAAACGGGTTCTATTAAACTTCTGCATTTTTTCCTATTTTCTTTTTTTTTAATGTTAATTTTTTAGAGAGAGAAAGAGACAGAGTGTAAGCAGGGGAGGGGTAGGGACAGAGGGAGACACAGGATCCAAACCAGGCTCCAGGCTTTGAGCTGTCAGCACAGAGCTCAACGAGGGGCTATAACCCACAAACCATGAGATCATGATCTGAGCCCAAGTCAGATGCTTAACCTACTGAACCACCCAGGAGCTTCTAAACTCCTGCATTTCTTCACTCAATGTTTGGGAACTCCTTGGTAGCAATAATTACAATAAAAAAAGAGGCTTGTATTACAGATTTATGTTTTAAAAATTACTTATTTGAGATATATTATTTTTATTTTATTTAAATAAAATGGGATATTTTCCTTGACTTAAGTCTTTAACTTTAATTTATTTAATCAGTAGTAAAGTATTCAATCTATAGTTATTAAACTCACTGTTAAAATCAGTATTTCAAACATGACTAACAATGTTTTCTTTCAGAATGTCATAGTGTGTTGGAGTTACAATCAAATGAATAAGTATATTAGCATCTTACAAGTGACCTTGTATGATTGTCCAAAGGGGCAAAAGAAATAAATTTTACCTATGAGTAATATTTAAGTAACATATCAGTCAAATTAGAGTGGAAAGAAAGGTAAAAAAAAATCCAGGAAAACCTGTGAAAAGGAGAAGAATATAAAAATTCTTAAGAGATGTTAGGGGGCTTTTGAATTATTTACATGGCTGAAATGCAGGGATGAGATACACATGTGAATGTACATACATAAAATAGATATATGTATATATGTATGTATGTGTATGTGTATGTACATATATATATATATATATATTTCTTATATTTATGTATATTTATATTTTCCAGGAGTTAAAGGGAAAAGATAAATAGGTAAACTTCTGTCATTGACTTTATAGCCTGCTCAAGAAAGGGTGCATTTTACCTTGTACGTAATGGTAAACTGTTTGAGAACTTTGTTCAGGAAAGCATTTTTATTAGATGAGTATTTAAGAATGATCATTTACCACAGTGTGGAAAATGACTTAGGGAAAAATGGGCTAAGAAAAGAAAGCAGGAAGATGGATGTTCCTTTGGGAGCCTAAGTGAGAAAGGTTCAGAGGATGGTGTCCTGGCTCTTAGGAGAAGTTTTAATTTTACTGTAGACAGCATAGTAACAAAATGGCAGGTAATATTCTGATATATTAAACATATTTATCTTGTTTTGTTATTGAAAACTGACACTCAATAGACACCGCTTACACATTGAACTAACATTCCAGATAAACCCAATGATACTGTACTTTCCAATAAACTTTGAAGCAATAATTTTTACCATGTATTATATTCTAATAGGCAACAAATATTTATTTACTATTCTTTAAAATTGTTTTTCTAATACTTCAACTTTGATTAAAAGTATACATTTAGAGGATTTAAATTGCACATGAAACCTCTTCTCTGTTTTCTACCTTATTTTCCTGTATTCCAATCTCAAGTTCAGGGACATATATGTCAATTTCTGTCTTTGGGACATATGTTAGTGGACTTGGGCTTCTGTCACAAAATACTGAAAACTAGCTGGAAGTCAGACTACTGGCATAGTGGAGTCATGGTGGGAAAGCTTGCTTCATGGCTTATAGATAGGTACCTTCTCACTTATCCTCACCTGGCCCAGAGAGAACTCTGGTCTTTTCATCCCCTTACATGGGCACCAATTCCATTATGGGAGATCCACCCCATACATCATCAAAACCCAATTACTTCCTAAAGGCTCCACCTCCAAACACCATTACACTGAGAATTAGGGCCTCAACAAGTGGATGTTGGGGACAAATGCACATAGCAGTATATGGAATGGTGAGTTGAAATACATGGATTTATTAAAATTATTGTTAATGTCAAATTATTATTTACTGAGCAAGGCACAAATAGGAAGCCTGTATAATGGAAAATAACAATGCCTTGTTCTACTCCCCCTAATTACAGATTGCTGTTGTAACTCATCAATGTGCTGTGCATCTTTTCATATAATTCTCAGTGTTCTTACAAATAAAATATTACATAAACTGATAATTATTTTTTATCCTCGTGCACAGTACTATTTAATGGCATATTTTAGACTGAGTTGAAAAATATGACAGTTGAGGAAATACTCAAATAGTGTTAGCTACTCATCTTTGTATTTTTGCAATACATGATCATATCTGTGCTACATTTTTTTACTCTTCTTATGATTTTTATCTGATGCTCACTTTTTCCATAGCTGCCCACTTTCCTTACTACAAAAAGGAAAGGTTGGAGAAAGTTAAACACATTTGTGCTGAAGTCACACAAATTAGTTGAAGTGTTTGTTGACAAAGGTCTGCTAGTCTCACTGACCTTCTCTCCAGGCCTCAAATATATTCAAGAGTTTTATCCTTTTTTAATGGCTTGTTACAAAATCTTTACATAAGCCTCATGAGATTCTGAAGCTCATTTTTATTTTTTTATTTTTGTAGCTCTACTGCCTACCCCACTACCTTATCATTCTAGATGTACATATTGGGTATAGATTTATTTGGATCTTTAATTCCTTGCATTTTCTAATGCTGTGCAGAATCTACTCAGGTACTCAGTTCTTAGATATTGGGGTCTTATAGAAGTTTGGATTCCTGTCTACAGGAAAGTTAAACGTTTAGAAAGGGACTATTAAATAATCAAAGCATTGCCTGTAGCTATTCTGTGTTCCTTTTTTTGTCTTTGATCTGCCCGTCATTCTGTGGAGTATATTCCTCTTCTCTTAAACTGGTCTTGGCCATCTTTTTTTCTTTTATTAAAAAATTTACCATTGATTATATCATTTTGCCATAAAGGGGTACATATGTCTTAGTAAAATCAATCAGACACCAAGTTCAACTATTTTAAGCACAGAATGGCATCAGGATGAGTCTCAGTGTAATACCTAAAGCTTGTTGAGTCTTTAAGAATGTACCTATCATTTGCTTCTCTGAAAACCTCAGAAAACTTTCCCTTGAAAGGAAGGAAATATAAAGGCAGTTAATGAATACTTACATTAAGTCCTTCCACATAAATTCCATTTATATGCACACATGGACACACAAACGTGTGTATATATATGTATATTTAAATAAATACATGTGTATGTGAGTGGGCATTTGTATATGCACACCACAAGTACACAGTTCATGTATTCTATATCTATAATTTCTAGGTAATAATTTATGTTACCTGGCACCTTTCGACATGTCTAAATGTAGGCAGCTTTGGACTATTTGCTTAAAGCTATAGCGATATATTTCTAGCAAATTATTCAAATATTTTTGTTCATCCTGAAAGATGTATCTGCAGGGAAAAAACTTATCTTTTCAATTCCACACATGTTTAAGCTTCTAAACATTGTTCTTCCCAGCAGAGATTTGCTGTCAAGAACGTAATTTGATGTTTGATCTCAACCTGTTAATGACTTACATCACACTGAAGGCACATTAGGCAAACTGAACTCTATTTAAATTTGGGGACTTGTGCTTTGAATGTACATGAAGGGAATGATGGTTCTGATTATTTTAAGAGTTATGTTAAACTCTGTATTAGTGCAGAGTTTACTTTTAATAAACATTCATATTTACATCAATTTACATGGGAACAATTTGCCTTGTTACTATAAATTTACTGATAGACATTTTATTATAAAATAAAATTATTTCCTAAACATTAGAAGACAGTATTTCTCATAACTAGATTTATTTTCAACTATTTTAGGAAAATATAATAGAGTATATGTAGAATTTTTCAATTTTTTTCTATTAAATTTTATCTATATTTATATTTAAGCAAATAATTATTTAAAAAATGTATCAGCTGATAATGCAGCTCATCTGGGTGATCTTAAACAATAATGTGAAGAAGATAAACAGCACTTTTTTTGTGCTTATGATTCATTAATCTAGTATTTGGGAACTTCCTAAAGAACCTTATTAGGTTATTTATAGATTTTTAATTTTTTTTCTATTGATGAAATTATCTCCTTTGTGGATTACAAAAAGATTGCTTGTTTTTTTTTTCTTGTTTGTTTTTGTTTTAATTTTTTCAGTGTTTTTTTATTTCTGAGAGACAGAGACGGACAGAGAGTGGGGGAGAAGCAGAAAGAGGTGACACAGAATCCGAAGCAGGCTCTAGGCTCTGAGCTCTGAGCTGTCAGCACAGAACCCGACACAGGGCTTGAACTCACAAAATGTGAGATCATGACCTGAGCTGAAGTCAGACACTTAATCAACTGAGCCACCCAGGCACCCCAAGACTACTTGTTTTCATGTCAAGTCCTCTATCTCTTTGTTTGCTCAGTTAGCATGTCAGTTGAATGTTCCAAGGAAAGAATGTTAATAAAGGTCCTTGACACAATTTTAGCTTTAAATAAAGAAGCATTTGAATTTTTATCATTTCACTTTCTGTTATGTTTTCATGATCTTAATAAGGTTAATAAATTTCCTTCTCAATTTGATAAAAATAGATGTTGAATCTTATTTAAATGCTGTCTTCAAGAGTATTCTAGAAAATGACTACTGACAAAGACTCCCTTCTTGGCCAAGTTTCAGCCAGGCTACTCTGAGCCCCTTTCTTAACTAGGCCTCTAACTTGGGCTTCACTGTCTGTCCTTGAAGAGTCCAGTTTTAGCAAGAATCCTGATAAGTCAGGGGTGCATTGGTGGCTTTGTGGGTTAAACGTCTCACTCTTGGTTTCAGCTCAGGTCATGATCTCACTGCTTTGTAGGTTTGAACCGGCCATCGGGCTCTGCACTGGCAGTGTGAGCCTGCTTGGGATTCTCTCTCTCTCTGCCCCTCCCCCACTGGTGCTTTCTCTGTGTCTCTCAAAATAAATAAATAAACTTAAAAAAAATCTTGCTAAGTCAATTTAGAGAGAGTCCTCCTATCCTTGATATATGATCACTTTGGATATCTAATCAAATTCCTCATCCCCCCCCACCCCTTGCTATTGATCACTTTGGTCTGCCCTTGGTAAGAATCCTGTTTGGTCAGTCTAGCAAGAACTCTTTCTTCCTCTGATGTCTCTATATCTCCTTTTAGTAATTTTATGCTCACCAAACCCTGACCCCACAACTCCACTGACTTGCGTCTTGGCTATAAATCCTCACTTGTTCTTGTTGTGGTCAGAGTTGAGTCAGAGTTGAGCCCCATCTCTTTCTCCTATTATTAAAGGCTTCTCACATTCCTCAATGCTCCTGCATAAAGTCTTCCTTACCATTTTAACAAGATTCAGAATTTTTTTTCTTTAACACTCGTTTAAATTTCCTGCACTTAGGTTTTAAGTGGGAATAGCATAACCTAGATCAAATTTGCTATCAAAATTTTAAAATTTATTCCTCTCTTCTTTCCTAGAAAAATTAATATAATACAGGAATTTTCTCTTCATTCTGTTATTAAAATAGCATAATTTCTTAGTGAGTGAGTGTATGTGTGTGTGTGTGTAAGTGGTTTTAATAAGTGATTATATTATTTAATGTTGTTAGGTATATTCAGTTACCTGAATTTTCCTTAAATGCCTGTTATTTATGCTTTTCTAGACAATTGTCCATTTTTTCCATTTTCAAATATAAAATATAAAGATTCCTACAGTAATCTTTATTGATTTTTAAATTCTTTACACGGTGTGTGTTGTTAAGCAATTATCTCATGCCCTGTATAATTATGATTTCTCTCTTTTCCCTGATTAATTTTTCTAGAGATGTTTATTTTGTCGGTTCTTATTCTTGTAGTTCTTCTCCCCTCCTTCTCCTCCTCCTCTTTCTCCTGCATCTCCTCCTTCTTCCCCTCTCCTCTCTCTCTCCTTTTTCTTTAACGAATCCACTATTTCTTTGTTTCCCACAATAAAATTTCTTACTTGGTGTGTATTATTTATTACTTTTGACTTATTTGAATTTATTCTGAAGTTTTAGGGGTCCCTGGGTTGCTCAGTTTGTTGAGAGTCCAACTCTTAGTTTTGGCTCAGGTCATGCTCTCAGGTTGTGGTACTGAGCCCTGGGTGGGGCTCTGTGCTGAGCGTGGAAACTGCTAGGGAGCCTTTCTCTTTCCCTCTGCCCCTCTACCCTGCTCATGTGTGCTTTTCTCTTTAAAATTAAAAAAAAAAATTTTAAGATATTCTGAAGTTTTATTTATTAACAGCTAGGTTGAATATCTAGGCCATCGCTTTTCTTTCTTTTTTTACTTTTAACTTTTTTTTAGTTATTTTTTTTTAATTTTTTAAATTTTTTAAATTTATTTTCAAGAGTGAGACAGACAGAGTATGAGTGGGGGAGGGGCAGAGAGAGAAGGAGAAAGAATCCACGAAGCAAGCTCCAGGCTCTGAGCTGTCAGCACAGAACCCGACTTGGGGCTCAAATCCATGAACCACCAAATCATGACCAAAGCTGAAGTCGGTGGCTTAACCGACTGAGCCACCCAGGAGCCCCTAGGCCATCACTTTTCAATCTTCCTTTGGCACATATGAATGCATTTAAAGCAAAACATTAATATTTATGTACCATTGTCTTTCCATCTGACAAGTTTTGATATTTAGTATATTTGCTGCCATCAATGTAAAGTATTTTGTAATAACCATTCTGATAACATTTTCTACTAATTAACTATTTTAAATCTTTTTTTTTAGTTTTTTAAATATTTATTTATTTTGAGAGAGAGAGAGAGAGAGAGCAGGGGAGGGGCAGAGAGACAGGGAGAGAGAATCCCAAGCAGGTTCTACACAGGCAGCACAGAGCCCAATGTAGGGCTCAAATCCATGAACTGTAAGATCATGACCTGAGCTGAAATCAAGAATCTGGACACAACCAACTGAGCCACCCAGCCACCTACATCATTTTTTGTTTGTTTGTTTGTTTCACATGTTGGACATTTTAAAAAATATATATGTTTATTATTTATTTTTAATTATATTGTCTTTTTTTCTGTGGACAAAATATCATTTTCATCATAATTATTTTGTGTTTGCTTAGGCCTGTTTAATCATTTCATAGATAATTTTGTAAATGTTTGTGTTCAGAAGTAATGTGTACCCTACATTTATTGTATGCAGTATCCTGCATATAAAAGATAGATCAAGATGGTTCATTTTGTTTTCCAATACTCTATATCCTTATCAATTTTGGTCTCAGGTAAGAATTGTTATTCCAGGTTTTAGTGATTTCTATTTGCTTTGTATATGTTCCTCAGTCTTTTTATCCATTTATTGTTGACTTACAAAGATGTCTTTGTAAGTATCTTCTACACAGCACAAAGCTTTTTTATTTTAGCCAATCTGGGAGTTTCTGTCTTTTCAAGGAATATAATTAACTTTTATTACTTTAATGATACTACAACTGGATTGTCTTCCATCTTAGTTTTTGTTTTATTCTCTTTGTTTTCCTTTATTTATTCTCTTAGCTGCTTTATATTAGATTGATCACATTTTATTTACCCCTGCCCCTCTTTTGAAATCTTCTATTTAATTACTTTAATAGGTACTCTTTTCTCAGATAGTGCTTACTGTAATTCAATGTTTCCTTCTCTTGTTAAATTATTACTACTTTTATTTGAGTTGGTGATTGTCTTAGTTACTATATTCAACTTCTCTTTCACATAATGTGGTTTGTAGGTGAGTGTGTGTGTCTGTGTATGTGATTAGAAACTAAAAAATAATATGAAAATTATATGTTTTAAAACTCTTTGTGACATACTATGTAGTCATGATTTGTAAACAAGCCATTGTAACAAATACAATTGTATATATTTTTCTCTATTCATTCAGTTTGATTCTCTGTCTACTTACCTCTGCTGCCTTGTGAAATTTTAGTCCATTCTATTCTCCCTTAATGTCTGCTTGTATATTCACTGAAGAGTCAATGTCTCTTATAATACTGTTTTAGATGCTAATATTAGGATAGGAATGAATGAGGAAGAGTAATTGTAGTAATACAACAAAAACAAGGTGCACACTGCTTTACAATGTTGTTTTATTTTTAAGGATATAAAAAGTGAAATATACATTTCATTACAAATCCAACATTGTAACAATGAACAACTTTCCGTTTATATTTGTTATAATAATTTGTTTAAGGATAACATTTCAGTCGTAATCATGACTGGACTTTTAAAATCACAATAATCATTCCTCCCTCTCCTATAAAATAGTTCTATACCATAAATGAATATATGTGACTGAATATATGAAATAATTCACTTGATACATTTTAGAAATAAGCAATAATAATATTTTCTTAGTTACTAAATTGGTGATTAATAAAAGAAACTATAACACCATTTGCTCAGTTAAATGGAAATCCATTCCAAATAAGAAATGTATTCATTATAAAGACTGAATGTTAGACATTGAAAAAATAATTATTTACTAAAATGTGATTAAACAATGAATTATTCAATATTTATGTTTGCATGTATAATTTATGTATTTTAAAGATTACCTGCTATTTGGAGTGATGTAAATTTGTACTTTCTTTCCTTTCTTTCCATAGCCTCAAGAGGGAATTGATGGTGGCAATTAGAATTGTAAGCAAACCTAAATGCAAAAGCATTCTGTACCTGATTGTCTTGCCAATGAGGAAAAAAATTACAGCAAGTTTTTTGGCAGAGTAATACCTAATACATGACTAACTGATAAAATTAAATATATTAATTTCAGTTTTTAAATGCTCCTTTGCTAACATTTGTGCATTCAGCCAAGTTTGCTTTCTAATTACTATTCACTAGTACAGTTGAGAAATTAATTTGATCAGAGTGCACATTCAAAAGGAAAATCTGTTTGATAGTTTGTAAGAAATTTTACCAGAGTTAATTCATAGAAATAAAGTGTTTGAAAATAATGCTTTTAGAAAAAAAAAAGTGCTGTCAAAAGAATATATGGAAACACATATACACACACAAAAGATGCCAGCAGAAATCTGCCAAATGTTATTTTTTGTGATTAGGAAATGAAAATATAACAAAAGGCAGTCAGAATTTGCCAAATATGCAGAGGCCACCTAACGGTGAATTCATTGTTCTTACTTCCCTGAACATCATGACTAACCTTCTCTTTCTGATTATTATATGTAATCAGAAAAATTACATGAACGAAGGTAAATCATAATGAAAACGAAGATCCCAACTCAATTTTGAGATAGTTCTGATAAAATGTCTTGTTCCTCAGACAAGAGATGAGGCAATACTGGAAATACTTTGAATTTGTTTTAAAATATTAAGTGAATCTATGTTTTAAAGAGATTTGGAGATAGTTCAGGGACTTTTTCCCCACTGCAGCTGGTCATGTCAGAGAAAGTAATAAGGCATGACGCGTATTGTCATGTTGCCTCACCTTCTGAGAATCGTCATCTCTCCTGGTTGTCTTTTCAAGTTGGCTTTGGTCCAGAACAATTACAGCAGCCTGCTGCTTAAATTTGTTTTAAAGAATGTAAAAGTAATGTGAATATGACAGTTAACAACTTTACTGTTAACCCTAAAGCTAGAGTGTGCCCTTTTAATTTCAGTGGGTGAACAAAAACCTGTGTCCATTGCCATGACTACATAAAATCAGACGTGGTAGTCCAGCTCTTCTAGATTTGTCAAAGGTATCTTATATCCATCATGACTATATACTTACATTTACTTCAGAGAAATTATATTTTGGGGGGCGCCTGGGTGGCTCAGTCGGTTGAGCAAACAACTTCAGCTCAGGTCATGATCTCACACTCCGTGAGTTTGAGCCCCGCATCGGATTCTGTGCTGACAGCTCAGAGCCTGGAATCTGCTTCAGATTCTGTGTCTCCCCCTCTCTCTGCCCCTCCCCTGCTTGTGCTCTGTCTCTCTCTGTCTCAAAAATAAATAAAAACATTAAAAAAATGTTAAAAGTAACATAGTGACATTATATATATATATATATATATATATATATATATATACACACACACACACAGATATATAACCACAGTCTGTCTTCTGTTTAATTTGTTAAGCCACTAACTCCTAATGCTAAATTTTAGATTGGTCTTGACTTTGTGACTAGTGCCTACCTACTAAGTTTATGTCAAGACTCACCCTCCTAGTTTCACTGGGACATTTAATATTAAGTTTATCCCAAGGATGAACTGTATTCTGCTCTCTGCTCCATATTGATGAGAGATTTCTATAGATTGCTAAAGACCAAAGTCAGATCAAAATAAATATATGAAATATGATTCTATTGTAAAATCCAAAAAAAAAAAACAGTGATAAGCCTGAATTTTTTATAGCTGACCAGGAACATTGGCATATGATAACTTATTAAAAAATAAGAATACATTTAATTCGACTCCTCTTCCAGGGGAGAATATAGTCTTTACTTAATCCTTTTTCTCTAAATAAGGATAAGGCAATGTTTTGTATATTCAATTAGTTGGCTAGAATAATGAAGAACACTGGGAAAAATCTTCTTCCAACTCTCAAAAAAAAAAAAGCGGGGACCAATCAATTTTAGATTTTAAAAAGCAATACTGTTTACAACTGCATAAAATGAAATGAAATGAAATGATAAATGAAATGAAATAAACTCAATGCTCACCATTAAACAAATGAACAAATTATGGTATACCTATTCACTACTTAGCAATGGAAACTATTGAGGAAACTATTGCAGGTGATTGATGTGCTTGTTATACTGATTTTTGATTTTACTTTCATGGGTGTGCATATATAAAGATGCATTAAATCATATACATATGCAGTTTATTGTACAATAATTACACCTCAATTAACTGTGTTTGAATATTATAGGCAATTTTATATACAAAAATTGCAAAAATGGGAAATATATTTTCAACTGATAATAAGGATAAAGCTCTAACTTCAATCATTTATAAAGAACTTCTAACATTCTATAAGAAAGTGAGTCATAAAATTGAACACATGTTGGGTGCCTAGGTGGTTCAGTCAGTTGAGCATCTGACTTTTGATTTCAGCTCAGGTCATGATCTCATGGTTTGTGGATTCAAGCCCCTCATTGGGTTCTACATTTATAGCACAGAGCCTGCTTGGGCATCTCTCTCTCTCTCTCTCTCTCTCTCTCTCTCTCTCTCTATCCCTCCCCTACTCATGCTCTCTCTCAAAATAAATAAATTAACTTAAAGAAAAATTGAGCATATCTGTAGGAATGCTGACAACACTGACTCCATCTTTGGCCTTCCATCTTATTCATGACTTTGCAATGACCTGCCTCGTGGCTGCATGTTCCAGGCCCCATGCAGGTTAATGTATGTCCTTAGCCAAATGTGGGAAGGGTTATTCTGATCTTCCCTAAAATGGTGCACAGAAGGCCCCACTTTAGGTAACTAGTAGAGATCTTTTGGCACAAAGAGAGCACCACTTTAGATAACAACCCTGTGACCTCATCACAATGCCCCTTTATGAAAGCTGGAAGGGGCGTAGAATGGGTGGAGGGTAGTTTTGGAGAATAGCTGTCCCGTGCCTTGGATTGTCAATCTGTTGGTCCTTCTGTTCGTCCACCAGCCTGATGATCCCTGTCAGTAAGTTACCCTGAATAACACTCTGTAAATGGTATGGAGAGGCTTGCTTCATTTTTCAATATTAAAGTGTCTTCTCAGAGTGGAGGGCACATTACTGACCTTCCTCTATCTTCTAAAAATATGCTACTAACATGTAAGGAAAAGACATATAATTGGCTCTAATATGTGGAAATCTATTCAATTTTAACCATAGTAAAAGAAATGAAACTTAAAAATACATTGAAATACTGTTTCACCTATTATAAAGTTTGATAATACTCTGTGTCAATTGAGGGTTGAAGAAAATGATCATTGTAGTACATTGTTCATTAAACTGTGCATTTGATGTAATGTTTAGGCAAGACAATTAGCAACATCCAAAAACATAACTTTAACTTTGTAATTTCATTCCTAAGAATTTCTATATATGCAATGTACTTTTTAATTTACCACATTGTCTGTAGTAAGAAAGAATAAGTAAAAATTAATAAGGTAAAAAATAAAACTTAAAAGCTTTATAAATAGAAAACTTGTTAAATAAATCATGGTAAATAATTGCAAAGAATAGAGGGCAACCATTAAAAATGAATTAATAAGCCCTTTTTAAGTTGACATGGTGAACTGGTATAGAACGACCCTCAATATATTATATAGTATTGGTATTACAAAATTTGTCTTTCCAAAAGGACATAGAAATATTTGACAACGTTGTACATTCAAAAAATCTCTCTTCAGGGGCATATACTGAAACTGATATTATTTGATTTGTCTTGAAACAAAGTTTATGAACATCTAATGAAATTAATTTCAGATAACCCAGAAATCAGTAATAACATGTTCACAAAAAAACAGGTTCAACTTAGTCCAGCTTTTTTGTAATACCAAAAAAAAAAAAAAAATAGAAAACTTTACAATGTCCATCAACATTTGACTACCCTCCTGTGTCACACCTAGGTGGATGGAAAAATAGATGAATAGATAGATAATACAGTTTTCTAGACACAAAAGTAAATATGCCAAGCTTGTATCAGAAATAGAATTGGCAGAAGAGCAATGGAACAGAATAGAGAACCCAGAAAGGGACCCACAAGCGTATGGCCGACTAATTTTTGACAAAGCAGGAAAGAATATCCAATGGAATAAAGACAGTCTCTTCAGCTAGTGGTGCTGGGAAAACTGGACAGTGACATATAGAAGAATGATCCTGGACCACTTTCTTACACCATACACAAAAATGAACTTAAAATGGATGAAAGACCTAAATGTAAGACAGGAAGCCATCAAAATCCTCAAGGAGAAAGCAGGAAAAACCTCTTTGATCTTGCCCGCAGCAACTTCTTACTCAACACGTCTCTGGAGGCAAGGCAAACAAAAGAAAAAATGAACTAATGGGACCTCATCAAAATAAAAAGCTTCTGCACAGTGAAGGAAACAATCAGCAAAACTAAAAGGCAACTGACAAAATGGGAGAAGATATTTGCAAACTACATATCAGATAAAGGGTTAGTATACAAAATCTATAAAGAACTTATCAAACTCAACACCCAAAAAACAAATAACCCAGTGAAGAAATGGGCAAAAGACATGAATAGACGCTTCTCCAAAGAAGACATCCAGATGGCCAACCAACACATGAAAAAATACTCAACTTCACTCATCATCAGGGAAATACAAATCAAAACCACAATGAGATACCACCTTACACCTGTCAGAATGGCTAACATTAACAACTCAGGCACCAACAGATGTTGGCGAGGATGCGGAGAAAGAGGATCCCTTTTGCACTGTTGGTGGGAGGGCAAGCTGGTGCAGCCACTCTGGAAAACAGTATGGAGGTTCCTCAAAAAACTAAAAATAGAACTACCCTACGACCCAATAATTACACTACTAGGTATTTATCCAAGGGATAAAGGTATGCTCTTTCGAAGGGACACATGCACCCCTATGTTTACAACAGCACTATCAACAATAGCCAAAGTATGGATGAATGGATAAAGAGATCATATATATATATATATATATATATATATATATATATATGATGGAGTATTACTGGGCAATCAAAAAGAATGAAATCTTGCCATTTGCAACTACGTGGATGGAACTGGAGGGTATTATGCTAAGTGAAATTAGTCAGAGAAAGACAAAAGTCATATGACTTCACTTATATGAGGACTTTAAGAGACAAAACAGATGAACGTGAGGGGAGGGAAACAAAAATCATATAAAAACAGGGAGGGGGCAAAACAGAAGAGACTCATAAATATGGAGAACAAACTGAGGGTTACTGGAGAGGTTGTGGGAGGGGGGATGGGCTAAATGGGTAAAGGGCACTTAGGAATCTAGTCCTGAAATCATTGTTGCACTATATGCTAACTAATTTGGATGTAATTTTTTTTTTTAAATTTAAAAAAAAAAGAATGAAGCACATATTTCTGTGGAAATATATAGAACAAGTATATAATACTTGCTAGGCATTTAATTTATATTTTTGATTAACTAATTAAAATGAGTAGTTATTTTGGTTAGTGGATTGTACCTATTAACAGATTTTATATTATTTAATAAACCTGAAATTTTGCAACCTTTATCCCATGTAAGCAAGGAACAAACCTATATACATAATTGTAATTATAAAGAAATTTTAAGGATACGCATTTTAAGAATACACATACTTTCACTTAGCTCAGTTGGAGACATAAGACTACTATGTAGACTTCCTAAATTTAGAAAGACATTTGTTACATGACAAATACAATACAATGTCTAAATCTGGGTATCATGAAGTAAATTCTCTGAAGGACTGGATGCTCTAAAACAAACTGTCCCTGGGTATCACGTTTGTTATTAAAATACTGGGTTGTTTAAGGGGTGCCTGGGTGGCTCAGTCAGTTGAGTGTCAAACTCTTGATTTTGGCTCAGGTCATGTCTCAAGGTTTGTGGGATTGAGCGCCAGATAAGGCTCTGCCCTGAGCATGTTGTGTGCTTGGGATTCTATCTCTCTTCCTCTCACTCTCCCCACCCCCCCCCAACTCATGAGTGCATGTGCACTCTCTCTCTCCCTCTCTCTCTCTCAAAATAAATAAACTTTAAATACTAAACTAAACTAAACTAAACTAAAATACTGGGCTGTTTAAAAAATAATGAAAATATCACAAATCTATGTCCTCCTAAACATAGTGCAATAAGCAATAAGCAAAGGAAAATATAAGATTGTGCTGAGGTCTTTTGCTGCAGTCTAATGGCATATGGCATCAGGTAATAACAAGTAAGAATACCTTGGGAGGTATTGGTCATGACAACTAACTTGACCTTTGTCAAACATTTAAATCCACTAAAACTGAATCTGTAATTAAATCTAACCATCAAAGAGACTTTGTTTTGAAACAAAGTTTGTGAACATCTAATGAAATTAATTTCAGATAATCCAGAAATCAGTAATAACATGTTCATAAAAAAAAAACAGGTGCAACTTAGCCCAGCTTTTTTTTTAATACCAAAAAAAAATAGAAAACTTTACAATGTCCATCAACATTTGACTACCCTGCTGTGTCACATCTAGGTGTATGGAAAAATAGATGATAGATAATACAGTTTTCTAGACACAAAAGTAAATATGCCAAGCTTATATCAGAACTAGTAATTAGCACAAGAACAGACACTCAGATCAATGGAACAGAATACAGGTGTGCTGTTTCGAAGGGACATGTGCACCCCCATGTTTACAGCAGCACTATCAACAATAGCCAAAGTATGGAAAGATCCCAAATGTCCATCGATGGATGAATGGATAAAGAAGTGGTATATATATGCAATGGAGTATTACTTGGCAATCAAAAAGAATGAAATCTTGCCATTTGCAACTACATGGATGGAACTGGAGGGTATTATGCTAAGTGAAATTAGTCAGAGAAAGACAAAGATCATATGACTTCACTCATATGAGGACTTTAAGAGACAAACAGATGAACATAAGGGGAGGGAAACAAAAATCATATAAAAACAGGGAGGGGGCAAAACAGAAGAGACTCATAAATATGGAGAACAAACTGAGGATTACTGGAGGGGTTGTGGGAGGGGGGATGGGCTAAATGGGTAAGGGGCACTAAGGAATCTAGTCCTGAAATCACTGTTGCACTATATGCTAAGTAATTTGGATGTAAATTTTAAAAAATAAAAAATAAAATTAAAAAAATAGTATTGAATTTTATTTTTAAAAATTGTGTGTCAATTTTATAACATAATTATGCTGTAAGAGTAAAAGAGGAACAAAACTTATGTGCTTATATATAAATGATTTGGAAAGCTTCTCACATTTTACAGGGGAAGAGAACAACTAAATTGGTCTGAAAATGATATTTAAAAGGCATTTAATTATTTTATTAAGGCAGAAAGGAAATGCTAAACAAACAAAAAATGGTTAATTGTGTGTGTGAAGGATGTGTGTTTCATCCCCCGCCCGCCCTTAACATTCCTAACAATAAAAATATAAGAAATCAAAGATGAACCAGTTAATGTAGGAAACTCACTAGTGGAATATTATTTTGGAATAAAAAACCATAGTGTATTATAATTATTTGTATACACTTCTTCCCATTTCTGTCTGTGTCTTTCTTGGTAGCATTGATGATGACCATGTACTGCCAAAGCCTGCCAAGTGTCTAGCCCATGACAGTGATAACAGTTAACACCAACTCTGCTTTGTAAAATGACATCTTAACTCACATATTTATATCTCACACAATTTCCCCAAAATTCTTTAAATTACCATCTTAATTTTTAGATGAGGGACTGAGGTGAAGAACGTTGTTTTAACTTGATCAAGGTCACATAACTTGCAAACCAGGTATTTGTACATAGATATTTCTGATACCCAGACCTTTCCATCATACTGGAAAATGAATATTGGTTGTACAAATAATATGTGTCAACAATCCATCTGAAAAATAAAGTTTACTTTAAGGTCTATAGAATTGAAACGAAGAGTTACATATAGCACACACTAGAGAATGGAGGTAGCATCATTTTCTTTTTTTTTTTTTAATTTTTTTTAACGTTTATTTAATTTTGAGACAGAAAGAGACAGAGCATGAATGGGGGAGGATCAGAGAGAGAGGGAGACACAGAATCCGAAACAGGCTCCAGGCTCTGAGCAGTCAGCACAGAGCCCGACGCGGGGCTCGAACTCACGGACCGCAAGATCATGACCTGAGCCAAAGTCAGCCGCTTAACCGACTGAAACACCCAGGCTCCCCTCTTTTTTTTTTAATATGAAATTTATTGTCAAATTGGTTTCCATACAACACCCGGTGCTCCTCCCAACAGGTGCCCCCCTCAGTGCTCATCACCCACCCTCCCCTCCCTCCAACTCCCCGTCAACCCTCAGTTTTAAAGAGTCTCTAATGGTTTGGCTCTCTCCCTCTCTAACTTTTTCTTTTTTTTTCCTTCCCCTCCCCCATGGTCTTCTGTTAAGTTTCTCAGGATCCACATAAGAGTGAAAACATATGGTATCTGTCTTTCTCTGTATGACTTATTTCACTTAGCTAACACTCTCCAGTTCCATCCACGTTGCTACAAAAGGCCAGATTTCATTCTTTCTCATTGCCAAGTCGTATTCCATTGTGTATATAAAGCACAGGTTTTTTTTATCCATTCATCAGTTGATGGACATTTAGGCTCTTCGATAATTTGGCTATTGCATCATTTTCTAAGAGATTTTGTGTGTGTGTTGGGGGGATCTAGGGAACAAGATTGCTATATTGCTCTAACTGAAAGATAAATTATATGACTATATTGTATAGTAAAAGTGGCAGTTATTTATGGCATCTATCTTTATGCTAAAAACTGTCTCTGGAATTATATGAAAACTCAATTCATATAATACGTCAATTTGATTTATTTGTATACATTCCCTTTGGACATGGAAGCAATGCCCAATACTGTAATCTTTAGATTGACCTATTTCCCTTTGAAAATTAATTTAAATATTTTCCTTATATTTGGACAAGATGCACTGTCTGCATGTTCTTTATTTAATTCATTAATAAGTCTGAAGGAGGAGGAATGGGTATAACCAGTGTGGAATTCTTGTGTCTTTAGTGCTGTTATGGGCTCTAAGAATATCTCATATGTTATGTGATTCACTGTAATACATGCAAGTCAGTGTATAAAAAAATGTTAGACAAATGAGAAAAAGTGTTATAGGCCAGATAAATTCTCTTGATATCATTGATTATTGATGGGTATCTGAAAAAATGACATGTTTATGTGATTATTACCAACTGAGACAGCCATATCTTTGGAAACTTCAACCCAAAACTAAATAATTGGCCCATGGAAACCAGTATTGTGTAGACAGTGTTGAAGTAGCTAGCAGTATTTCTAAGTGAAATTCATTTTGTCATATAACTTTTCAGATAGGCATTATTTGTTCAGTAAGAAAAGCACTTTCATTTAAGCATGGTTTATACATATTTTACAGGGGTGCTGTAACCTACTGTTTCCAGGATGCTGACTTTATAAACAGTTTCTATTAGAGAAGCAATTGATAGAAATACATCCATGCTTTCCTAAGCAAGTGCCTGAGGATGCAAAAGCGGGGGGTGAACATGAATAAGGGAGAGCCGACATGTGAGCTCACAAGGCGATAGAAGGAACATGACTATAAATATTTTATGTGTCAGAAACCCATCTTTTCCTTCCTCCAAAAATAAAAATGTGTTTAAACCACAGTAAAAAAATGCAACCTTTATTTTCTAATATATGTAGAGAATCTCTTCATTTTTCTTTTATAGACTTTACTTTTTACAGCAGTTTTAGATTCACATCGAAATTGAGAGGTACTGAGATTATCCATATATACCCTGCCTTCACACATGAATAGCCTCTCGCATTATCAGTATCACTCACCAGATGGTACCTTTTTTTTCCCCTTTCTCAAGAATGAACCTGCTTTGATACATCATAATCACCCAAAGTCCATAGTTTACCTTAGGGCTCATTCTTGGTGTTGTACATTCTATGGGTTTGCACAAAAACACAATGGCATATACATATATTCATCATTATAATAACATGCAACATATTTATTTTCACTGCCCTAAGAATCCCCTGTGATCCACCCACACCTCTGGCAATGATATTTTATTGTCTCCATGCCTTTTTCGTATTATCATATATTTGAAACTCTAGAAGATGTAGATTTTTCAGATTGGCTTCTTTCACTTAGCAATATGAATTTAAGGTTCCTCTGTGTCTTAATAGTTCATTTCTGTTTAGCACTGAATAGTATTCCATTGCCTGGATGTACCACAGTTTGAGCCACATCTTGGTTGTTCCCAAGTTTGGGCAGTTACAAATAAGCTGCTCATGTAAACATCTGTGTGAAAGTGCATGTGTGGTCATAAGTTTTCAACTCCTTTGGGTAAATACCAGGAAGTGTAATTGCTGGATCATATGATAAAGGGTATGTTTAATTTTGTAAAAAAACAAACAAAAAACCCGCCAGACTATTCTATAGTATTTTGTATTCCCACCAGCAATGAATGAAAATTCCTGTTGTTCCATATGTTCACCAGTATTTATGTTGTCAGTATTCCAGACTTTGGCCATTCTAATGTGTGTGTTGTACCATCTTGTTTTAGGTTGCATTTATTTGATGATATATATATGATATATCTTCATATGTTTATTGGCCATAGTGTATCTTCTATGACAAAGTCTTAAGGTCTTTGGCCCATTTTTTTTTAAGTTTATTTATTTATTTTGAGAGAGAAAGAGACAGTGTGAGTGGGGGAAGGACAGAGAGAGAGAGAGAGAGACAGAGAGAGAGAGAGAGAGAGAGAGAGAGAGAGAATCCCACTAGGCTCTGCATTGCCAGCTGCAGAACCCGATGTGGGGCTCAATCCCATGAACTGTGAGATCATGACCTTAGCCAAAACCAAGAGTCAGATGCTTAACCGACTGAGACATCAAGGTGTCCCTGGCCCATTTTTTAATCAATTTGTTCATTTTCTTATTGTTGAGTTTTAAGAGTTCCTTGTATACTTGGGGTAACAGTCCTTTATCAGATGTGCCCTTTGGAGATATTTTCTCCCAGTCTGTAGCTTGTCTTCTCATCTCTTGCCATTGTCTTTTACAGAAGTTTTTAATTTTAATGAAGTCCAGCTTATCAATTGTTTGTTTCATGGATCTTGCCTTTGGTATTGTATCTAAAACTGCCTCACCATACCCAAGATAACTAGATTTTCTCCAATGTTATCTTCTGAGAGTTTTGTAGTTTTTTGTTTCACATTTAGGTCTGTAATCCCTTTTGAGTTAATTTTTGTGAAGGATGGAAGTTCTATGCTTAGAAACATTTTTTGCATGTGTATGTCCAGCTGTTCCAGCACCATTTCTTGAAGAGACTTCCTTTGTTCAGTTGTATTACTTTTGTTTCTCTGCCAAAGATCAATTGACTGTATCATTCAATTTCTGGGCACTCTATTCTAATTATTGATCTGTTCTTTTGCCAATACCACACTGTATTGATTACTGTAGCTCTATAGTAAGTTGTGAAATCAAGTAGTTTTTCCTTCAACTTTGTTCTACTTCAGAATTTTATTGACTATTCTAGTTTTTTGGCCTTTCCATATTAACTTGAGAATGAATTTGTCAATATTCACAAAATAACTTGCTAGGGTTTTGGTTGAGATTGCATTGAATCTATATACCATATTGGGAAGAACTGACATGTTGAAAATATTGAGTTTTCCTATCCATGGACATGTGTGTCTCTCTATTTATTTGTTTTTTCCTCTATCTCTATTTTAACAGCCACTCTTGGTAGTGATCTGGTGACCAATGTCTATTCCTTGTATTATATGATTTGCCCCATAAAGAGAATGTTTGAAAGTGTCATTTCCAGTTGCATGAATGATGGTACTTTTCTCAAATACACATAAATTATTTAGACAGGATTATTTAGACAGTCTAGAAGTGAAATATAAAGATGGCTTGTCCAGTTCACTGCAATGTAACATTTATTCTCCTCAACCCTGAAATGTTTAAAACTTGATTCTCTAAGTATGTTTATGCCTCTTCAAATCTCATCAGTGTCATCAATTAAATTATTCAAGGTTTCAAGTTGTCTAAATTGGTATTCATTACAAAATAAGTGGCTTTTGTTGGACTCTGTGCTGACACCTCAGAGCCTGGAGCCTGATTCGGATTCTATGTCTCCCTCTCTCTCTGCCCCTCTCCTGCTCCTGATCTGTGTGTATCTTTCGCTCAAAAATAAACATTAAAAAAATTAAAAACAAATAAATATTAAAATATATGTGTGTGTGTGTATCTATCTATCTATCTATCTATCTATCTATCTATATATATATCTTTTACCTGATATTTCAGTGGATCTATTTTGCATTATTAACTGGTTGTATTTATATAATTTGTGTGCTGGTAGTTTGTTCACTTTTTCCTAGGTAAGGTATGTTTACTGCTGAAGAATAAACATAGCATAAGGTTACTATTCATTCCTTTATCTATGGGCATTTGGTTGTTTCCAGTTTCTTCTTATGAATAAAAACGATATCAATATTTTTGTACTTGACTTTTGTGTGGCTATCTGTTTTCAAACTTAGCTGCTTGGCAGAACAGCAAAGAATTAAATTATTGAGCTATTTGGTGACTGTAGAATATACAGGAAAGGTATACAAGAAACTGCAAACCTGTTTTTCAAAGTTTTACTGTCTTATATACTTACAGACATAACTGAGAATAGAATCATAGTGCTTCCTTCTGGCCAACACGTGGTATTTTTCATACTTTTAATTTTAACTATTGTACTGGGATTGAAGTGGTATAATATTTTGGTTTTAGTTTGTTTCTTGATGACTAATGACAGTGAGCTCCTTTTCTGGCGATTACTGGACATTCATATATCTTTTTAGCTGATGTATCAATTCAAGAGTTTTGCTCAGTTTTCTTGGGTTGTCTGCCTTTTTATCACTGATTTGTAGGACTTTTTAAGGTGTTGCTTACGACTCTTTTGTTGAATACATGGTGTTAATATTTTCTTCCAGTCTGTTTATATTAAATGCATATTACAACAACACAAGATTTTTATTGCGAACAATCAAGTTTCTATATTTCTTCTAGTATTAATGATTTCTGGTTTCTATTACTTTATATGTAACTACCAATTTCTATATGTAAAAGACAGTAAATATAGTATCCTTTGTTTTCTTCTAGAATTTTTACATTTAGTCAAAATTTGGTTAGAATTTAGGTCTGTGATCAATGTCAAATTAATGTTTTCCAATGTTGTGAGGAATGGATAAAAAAAAAATTTTATTTTTTCTTACAGATACCCAGCTTTTCTACCACCATTTTTTTTAACTATGCTTCCTGCATTATTTTACCTTGATACCTTTGTTTAAAATCAATTAACTACACATCTGAAGGTCTATTTCTAAATTCTTTTTTCTATTCCATTAATCATTATGTCTATCCTTACACAAATGCTATACTATTTTAATGATTATAAATTCATATAAATTCCTGAGATCAGGTCATAAAAATCCTCCAACTTTTTTAAGGGGCATTTTGGCTGTTTTGTGACTTCTTTGTTTCCATATAATAAATATAGTCATCAATTTCTACACAGATTTCTAGAATTTTGATAATGGTATTCAATACATAGGTCAATTTAAGGAAAATTGACATCTCAAGAGTTTGTCTGCACATTTACATAGGCTTTCTCTAATGTTCCCTGCAACAGTTTCTACTTGTGCTAACATTTAAAAAATATTTTGCTAATATTTATTTGTAAGCACCATATGTTTGAAATATATAATTGGTGTAATAAATAAAAATTTCCAATTCAGTTTTAGTATACAGAAATGCAATGGAATTTTCTATATTGACCTTTTATTTCCCTTCCTTATTGCATTCACTTAATTAGATCTTGTTTTTTTGGTAGATTTCTTCAGATTTTTAACATAAAGATGATGTCTTTGAAAATATTTTTACATTATGTTCTATTTGTTCTTTCTTTTTCTTTTTGTTGCACCTAGATTTCAACTGCAACATTAAAAACAATAAAGCACAGGGGCGCCTGGGTGGCGCAGTCGGTTAAGCGGCCGACTTCAGCCAGGTCACGATCTCGCGGTCCGTGAGTTCGAGCCCCGCATGGGGCTCTGGGCCGATGGCTCAGAGTCTGGAGCCTGTTTCCGATTCTGTGTCTCCCTCTCTCTCTGCTCCTCCCCCGTTCATGCTCTGTCTCTCTCTGTCCCAAAAATAAATAAACGTTGAAAAAAAAAATTAAAAAAAAAACAATAAAGCACAGTAGAAATTCTAAACTTGTTTTGCTTTTAAATAATGTATTCAAATTTTAATAGATACAGGGATTTTCAACTGTTCTATTTCTCCTGTCTTCGTCTTTATAAGTAGTGCCTTTCAATGGATTTTTCTATCTCAACTAACTTGTTAGAATGTACTAGTAGTACTACATTGTTTATAATAGGATTTTAATATAATTTTAATGACATTTAGACATGTGTTTCATTTTATTTTCCCTAAGTGTAAATGAATGTTTCCTAGCTTTGTTATTATTTTTGAGAACAACACACATTGGTTTTGTTAATATTCTTTTTTTATTTCCTTTGATTTTAATTTTATTTCACTTTTATTATTTTCATTTTTCTCTTATTTTGATTTAAATTTGCTTATATTTTGAATTGTTTAAAATGAAAGCCTAGATCATTTATTTTAAACCTTTCTTATTTTTTAGTATAAACTAATAAAGCTATAAATTTTTCTCTAACAATTTTTAGTAATATTATATATATTATGTTTAATATTATTATATTTGGTATATTTTCTAATTTTTTAAAAATAATTTTTAATTGTATGATTTACTTAAAGTAATATTGCATAACTTTTCATTATTTATGACTATTTCTGGGTAAATTTGATTTGTTTTCCAATTTAATTAACTTTTTTCCAAGGAACATAGTACAATTCCAATTTTATTTTTACTTTTAAGATTTAGTTTATGGTCCGGCATATTATCTATTTTCATCAGTATTTTATGTGTCCTTAAAAATTATATGTATTCTACAAATATTTGATAGTGTTCTAGAAATATAAGAGAGAGAATCCCAAGCAAGCTCCACACCGTCAGTGCAGAGCCAATGTGGGGCTCAAACTCATGAACATGAAATCATGACCTGAGCCAAAACTAAGAGTCAGACACTTAACTGACTGGCCCTCAGGTGCCCCTAAGTCTTCTATATCTTTACTGATTTTTTTGTGGTTTTGTTTTGTTTAATTACGGTTATGTATTGTTTACTAAAAGAAGAATATTCTTTTCCCCAACTTGACTGTGGATTTTTTATCACTTTACTTCAGCCAGTTTTTATTTTATATGTTTCAAAGCTGTTATTTTGTGTATAAAGTTGATGTTTATTATTCTCTCTTGATGAAATTTCTTTTATTGTAAACAATTTCTCTTTTTCTATGTTAAATCTCTACGTGCTGTGATCTGCATTGTCTATTTTGGTATTGCCACATCAGTATTTTTTGTGTTTAGAGTTAGCATGTTATGTCACTTTCCATTCTTTAACTTTCAAACTGTCTTTATATTTATAGTGCCTCTTTTATATAAAGAATACAGCTGCTCCCCCTGAAAGTAGAGTGGAGAGTGCCCTCATGGAAACATAGGTCTTATTCAGTGCTTCTTTAGAGTGTTATACCTTCTTTAGTTGATGAATGTTTTCAGTTGCTCTCCAATGTCTTCAAACAAGATTCCCCATAGCAGAGTTTATAATTTTTATATGTAACATATTAAGTCTAATACAAGTTACTTTGCCATTAGAAGCTCAAAAATGGGGGCGTCTAGGTGGCTCAGTCGGTTAAGCATGTGACTTCAGCTCAGGTCACAATCTCCTTGTTTGTGGGGTTCGAGCCCTGTGTTGGGCTCTGTGCTGACAGCTCAGAGCCTGGAGCCTGCTTCTGATTCTGTGTCTCCCTCTCTCTCTGGCCCTCCCCCGTTCATGCTCTGTCTCTCTCTGTCTCTCAAAAATAAATAAACGTTGGAACAAAATTTGAAAAAAGAAGTTCAAAAATGTTTTAGATTTTTGTTTTTGAGTATTTATATACTCCATTTGAAATATTACTTATTAGTAGGCACATATATAGAATACAGAGAATCGTTTAAAGATATTTCAGGTACATGTTGATTACATACATATGTAAACTTTCTACTTTTAGTTTTATATTCCTTACAAGCAGATTTAATTATTAAAGTTTTATTAAGTGGTATGACATTCTCAGAAAAAGTTCTTTCTATATACAAAACATAATATTTATAAAATGCATTTCTGGGTTCTACAAATTTAGATTTGAAATTTTCTCAAATAATTAGCAATATATTTAATTTTCTCAGAAACCAATGAAAATAATTGTACATAAAGATATAAAAATTATTGTTTTAATTCAAGCAGATAAATATATTAGTGTGTAAATGTAAATTACAGACCAGTTTAGAAAAACATTTAGTAGTTTGTCAAAAAAATAAAAGTTAAAAAAAAAGGGGGGGAGCAGGTGCCTGGGTGGCTTCATTGGTCAAGAGTCAGACTTCAGCTCAGATCATGATCTCACTATTTGTGGGTTTGACCCTGTATCGGGCTCCATGCTGACATTGTAGAGCCTACTTGGAATTCTCTCTCATTCCCTCTCTGTGTGCCCCTCCCCCACTCGTACTTTCTCTCTCTCTCTCTCTCTCTCTCTCTCTTTCAAAAAAAAAAAAAACCTTAAAAAAATATAAAATTACCATATGACCCATCAATTCCACTTGTTGGCATGTAACTAAGAGCAATGAAAATATACATCACAAAGAAATGCATGTGCATGTTCACAGCAGCATTATTCATAATAGACAGAAATTAGGAACTGTACAAATATTCATCATCTAATGAGCAGATGTACACAATGTGGTATATTAATAAAATAGCATATTGTTTATCATTGAAAAATAACAAACTACTGACACATACTACATCCTAGATGAATGTCAACTTTATGTTAAATCAAAGAATCCATATGTAAGGGACAGTGCATTGCATGATTCCATTTATATCATATAACCAAGAAAATTTATAGAGGCAGCACATAAGTGGGTACCTAGGGCACAGAATAGAGATTTACAGTAAATGGGCTTATGGAATATGACTGTTTTAGAATTGATTTATATTAATGGTTACACCACTCAGGATAGTTACTGTAAGTCACCTGAAATGAGTCAGTGGAAATAGGTGAACTTTATGATACATAAAATACTTTTAGTTAAGCTGATTAATAAGAAACAAGTGAAATAGAAACATAATGAAATAAAATACACTAATCAAAATTGATTTGATGATAATAATCAAGTGTATTATTGAAACTTGAAAACATTGTGAAAAGGCAGATTTTGTATTTTCAAATAAGTTCAAATACATTTTATGATGAGCAAAAAGGATAATGCTAAATATAGCGTATGACCTTCTGGATAAATAGGTGCGATAACCCAAACTATACCTTCCTCCCCTGAAGGAAAATTTAAAAGTTGCTAAGCCTACTGGGAAATTAAATAGCCTCATTTAGTTTTCATCTTTTTTTCCCTTTTCATGCCAAATCTCTAATGAAAGTGCTAAAGAGCAATGAAATGGCCAAAGGCAGGAAGCCAGAGAGAAAGAGAGGGGATAAAGAGCCAAATAGGCAACCTTTAAATAACTGAGTTGATTGATTGATCAACCCATTTAGACAATTATCTTAATAGCTCTGTTTGTTAAAAATTTTCTGGTGGGCTTGCCAGAGACTCCAAAATAGCTGTGATTCAGAAACAGTATGAGTAGTGTTTAAGTGCAGAAGATGGGGAGTCAGACAATTTTGATTTAAATAGAGTCTCCATAAATTCTGATCTGTGCAACCTGTCCCAGGTACAGGTCCAATTCATATTGATGTATGGATTTAATGAGGTCATACATGTAAAAGACTTACCACATAACCCTGTGCATTGTATTTGCTCAATATACAATCATGGAGTTAATTAATATGGCATATTTTAGGGTATCATTCAAGAGGAAAGCAGAGTAGACCACATATATGGAATGTCAGTATAGTGACAGAAAGGCTGTTATTCAAAATAGTGTTCATTTTGGAGGGGAAAAGTCTTATTGATTGACTACTTGGTCCATATAACTGACCAACATAGCCCAAGTAATTGAATACATTTTCCTGTAAACCCAGGCTTTTCATTTGTTATGCTTAAAATAGTAACATATTACATAATATAGAATTACAGGATTAATGAACTAGTAATTGGGCAATAAACTCTTTCAAAAAGGAAAAGAATGTGTACATATACACTTCTGTCATGTTTCTCCTTATCTTATAGGTCAAAATTATTCATTAAGTAACTGTTTATCTTCCAAATAGGTTAATGCTAGGGTCAGGTTTTGTGTTAAGGTACACAAATGAATATATTAGATAATCTGAAGACTATATGATGCCTTCTTTGCTAAATAAATGTATAGACAGAAATGGCAGGAATAAAGGAGGAATAAGAAGTGGAAACTTAGGTGGACAAGAAAAAGCTCCCTTTAGGATAGAGATCTTTAAGCTTTTTCTGATAATGGTCAGATAGGAAATATTTCAGGCTTTACACACCACAGAGTATCTGTCAGAACTATTCAATTCTGCTGTTGTATCATGAAAGCAGCTACAGACAGGATATTTTTTAAAGAAAAAATGGATGTGACAGTGTTCTAATAAATCATTATTAACAAAAATAGGCCCGATTTGGCCTAAGTGCCATCACTTGGTCACCTGTCTAGGGGAAGCTACTTGAAGGATAGATTAAGGGATGTGAGAGACAATTAAGGTTGGAAAAATGATATGCGATAGTCTCCCTCTATCCACAGGGGATACATTCCAACCCCCCTCCCCATGGGTGCTTGAAAGAACAGAGCACCGCACCCTGTATAGATTATGTTTTTTCCTATACATACATACATACATACATACATACCTATAATAATGTTTAATTTATAAATTTGGCATAATAAGAGATTAAGAATAATAATAAATAAAATAATTATAACAATATCCTGCAGTAGAAGTTATGTGAATGTGGTCTCTCAAAATATCTTATTGGGCTGTACTTACCCTTTTTGTGATGATGGGAGATGATAAAATGCATACATGATGAGATAAAGTGACGTGAAGGGCATAGGTACTGTGATGTAACATTAGGCTACTTCTGACCTTGACAAAATGTCAAAAGGGGGATCATCTGCGGCTGTACCTGGGTTTACCACAGGTAACTAAAACTGAAGATAAGGAGGGACTAGTGTAACTAAATAGCTTGAAATTTGAAAGTGTTCAAAGTTAATGAAAACGTTAAATACATTTAAGTACAGAAAAAAAAAAATTGGATTGTATTTCAGAAAGACCACTGTTAGGGCGCCTGGGTGGCTCAGTCAGTTGAGCATCTAACTTCCGCTCGGGCCATTATCTCACAGTTCTGAGTTAGAGCCCTACGTCAGGCTCTGTACTGACAGCTCAGAGCCTGGAGCCTGCTTCAGATTCTTTGTCTATCTCTCTCCCTGCCCCTCCCTAGCTCACGCTGTCTCTCTGTCTCTCAGTCTCTCTTAAAAATAAATAAATAAACTTAAAAAAAGAGAGAGAGAAAGAGAAAGAGAATGGGGCCCCTGGGTGGCTTAGTCAATTAAGCCTCTGACGTTGGCTCAGGTCATGATCTCACAGTTTGTGAGTTCAAGCCCCGTTTCGGGCTCTGTGCTGACAGCTCAGAGCCTGGAGCCTCTTCAGATTCTGTGTCTCCCTCTCTCTCTGCCCCTCCCCTGTTCATGCTCTGTATTTCTGTCTCAAAAATAAATAAAAAGATTAAAAAAAAAAATACAACCAGAGGAAAGGAGCAAGCACAGAGCAGTTTCTTAAAGTGAAAGTACACTCTCCAACATGGAAGAACAGGCTGGTTCTGCTGGGTGGAACCAGCTGCTGGGTTGTTTTGGAATTGGATGTTATTGGGTCTCTGTGGGCTGGGAGGAGCTGTGATGTACAGCAGGGTAGTCTCTAATGGAGGCTGTTTCCAATCATTTGGGAGACTCCTCCCACATGTTGGGAGGGGGAGTTGTTGACCCTACCAGGGAACCTTCATGGGAGCCTTTTTCCATAGGGCAGGGCTGTACCCACAATGAAAATGTATTACAGTGAGTCTAGGCATTACCCTGGGCAGAAATGGAAGAGGATAGTGCATGTTCCATATCTGTGGCCCTTTAGTCTGTCAGCCCCAAGGTCTTGGAAGCCACTAGGTCAGGATGTTGTGCTCCAGGGCTTTTAATGTGTAGCTGATTTATTAGTGCCCTTGCCTCCAGCTCGTGTCTCTGTCATTCCCCTCTGTCAAGGACTTGGGACTCTACCTCAGAGTGATCCTCAGAGTCTCATGTCTAGCCCCTACCTAACATATATATTATAAACTATATATATTATTTACATATATAGTTAACCAACTCTTAAAACCTATGATTTAGTATATAGAAACCCATAACTTTCCTATTTAGTTCTTCTAATAGTGTCTGTTGCTTTAATCAGGTACAAGAATAATTTGTAGTTTTACCTAGTAAAATCTTGTAACTTTTCTTGCTGTTGTTGTTATTGGTTTGTTTTTAAGCTTAGTAAGCTGCAAAATAACCCTTACCAAATAGGTGTTATCAAAAATGTAATACGAAATTAATCATTCTGAATCAGAATTTTATGAGCTGAACTGAACAGGTTAAATATTACATTAATCTCTGGTGTTAATATTTCTTCCAGAAATTCATAATTCAAAATACCCAATATTCAGCTTACCTTATGCTCCCTCATCAGTTAGAGATCATATAATAATAATTTTAGCAATACATCTCAATTTATAAACATATAAAGGATGAAAAATCAAACAAAATTAGTTACCCTAATGATGAGGTTTTGGGGTGTTGGCAGGGGTTCAGAGCTAACAGACAAGAAAGAATTATTGAAGACATCTGTGGTGCAAAAAGGTGATTTTATTAAAGCACAGGGATAGGACCTGTGGGCAGAAAGAGCTGCACTGGGGTTGTGAAAAGTGACTGCTTATATACTGTGCAGTTGGGGGCTGTAAAGTCAAGAGAGAGTTTCTTAAAGGGATTTCCATATGCTAAAGAGGATTTACAGATTACTGGATGCCTAGCTATTGTCAAGCTATGGTTGTTTTTCCCTCTAGCAAACCATTACCATTAAGATAGTAGGGAGTGTTTGAGATTAGGCTATTGATGGGATGTTTGTTAACTGATGGAGACTCTTATCCATTTAAGCATTTTGTTTTATGTCCCTTCCTTTGTTCTTGGGCAGCCAGGAATGCCTGAGGAGTATCACATATCCCACCTGGGCATAGGGAGGTTGTGGGGTGTCAGCTTGCCTTTTGCTCCCTCATCAGGAATGCTGGATGACATGTCACGGTGAATCAAGTGAAGGCTTCGTACCAGGTATTAGCTTTAATGAGAAAACCAAAGCAAATATGTGTCTCTATTTTTTTTTTTAATAATATCTAGACCAGAGTGAAGAACACCTTTATTCTTTTCTGTGGTACAAAGACAATATCTTGGCCTACATTAGGTGCTAATAAGCTAATTAAGTATTATGTACCAGTTGTATTGAAATGATAATGAGCCACACCTTACAAATAAGAAGACATCATATAAGAAGGAAATTCCCTTTAGGAAGGTTAAGGGCTCACATTAGCAGCGTCCAAAGAGATATAATCAAAGCCATATCAGTGATTTTTAATTTTCTAGTAACCACAATAAAAAAAACATTAAAATGAAACAGTATAATTAATACAAAATGATTAATGAGATATATTTTTTTAATGCTGCATCTTCAAACTCCAGGGTAGACTTAGCATGGGAAACAGAAAAATATCTCACTAATCATTTTATATTGATTATATGCTGAAATCAGTTTGGATGCGTTAGGGTAAATAGAATACATTATTATTAAAAATTACATTCTGTGTTTCTTTGGCTTCTGTTTGTTTTCTTTTTACTGTTTGCTTAGCTCCGTTTCTTGTGCTCAACATCTGTGTGTGGCTAGTGATTAATGCATTGAACAGTCCATGCTTAAAGTCCAGCTCCCCAGCTTACTAGGTAAGTTAACTTGAGCAAATTGCATAAACTTTCAGTGACAGAAATCTCTTTTCTTGAGACTGAACATAAATATGGTAACTTTGTCATTGAATGTACGTGAACACAAAATATACTGTATATAACATGCTTATACTCAAAGGTGTCATCTAGTTTTCTAATTATTAGTGATACTGTCAGATTTATATACTATGATTCATACATGGAGAAATACAACTTCTGAAACATTCCGTCTCTGATGTTTATTTGATGTGATGGTTAGTTCTGTATGTCATCTTAGCTAGGCTATGATGCCCAGTTTCTTGGTGAAATACCAGTCTAGTGTTGCTGTGAAGGTGATACTATTAACATTTAAATAAGTAGACTGTGAGGAAAGCAGATTATCACCCATAGAGTAGGGGGTGCCTCGTCAACCAGTCAGAAGGCTTAATAAAAGACTGAAAGTCTTAGAAGTAACTCTGCCCCCGTATTGCCTTAGGCCTCCACTGCAGTAACAAATCTCACTGGATTTTCCAGTCAGCTGACTACCAGCCGGTCTGCCCTGCAGGTTTCACACTTGCCAGTTGACTTTCGTATCAGACATTAACAGAAACTGTCCTAGGAAATCTGAGATTGTTACCTTACCTTTAATGTTTTGGTAAATACTCAGTCTTCAATATTTCTTTCCAGTTTAATTTTCTTCCACTCTTTAATCCTTCGTTAGTTTGCAATGAATGCTACCATCCTATGGCACTGAAGTAGGTTTCTGCTAAAAGGACTATCCTCACAATACAGTGTTTCATTTACCCAACTCAGAATATCAACTTCCTTAATTATTCCACTGCTTCAGTACCTACAGGTGGTAAAATTCATAACCCCTGCTCATAGCATGAGCAAAGCATGACTAACATTCCTGTGTCATATGTGTCCATCTCCTCATCATAATTGGCTTCAATACCTCAGCTCTGTTTGTAGTACCAGAGGAAAGATTGTACTGCCAAATTTATGAGGAAGACTTGTTCAAGACTATTGCCCACAGGGAAGAGAAAACAAAACTCGGTCTGAACTCAGTCTGTTGAAACAAAGGTCAGGAGAGTTTTTTAGTTCTGGGATGAGCTACTGGAAAAGTACTGGAAGATGTTAGGGGACATGTTGATCAACAGGATGTAGCAAGCACAATAAGCTATTCCTGAGTTTGCAAATATTTTTGTCTGTGATTATGCCCTCTGTGTTTGCTAATTGGTGCTGCTCAGGGAAGTTAAACTCCTAAGATCTCACAAAGACTGCAAGAGAGGGGGACTATCTTCCTTGATGTTTACATTTCAAAGGATCACCCCCAGGTCCTTTAGAAAGACAACCTGGTTTATAAAACTAGCAAGAGATCTTTATTTATTTTAAAATTTTTTATTTAAATTCTAGTTGGTCAACACAGTGCAATATTTGTTTCAGGTGTACAATTTAGTGATTCAACACTTCCATATATCACCCTGTGTTCATCACAAGTGCCCTCCTTCACCCCCAGCACCTGTTTAACCCATCCTCCCTCTTACTTCCACCTGGTAAACATCAGTTTGTTCTCTATGGAGTTTTTAAAAGATTGATTTCTCAAAGATTCAGAGAAAGAATTTATAATTGGACATATTCTACATAAGTACTCTAAAAAAAAAAAAAAAAAAGGAAGTCAGGGGATTAGAGACTGGCCGATACCTGTCTGAAGTTGTCTGAAGTGTAATCCTGCAAGGAAATCAAGATTCCAAACACATTCAGATGCCACAGTGGGATTGTGAAAGGGGGATGGGTGGAGAGAGCTATAGGGAATTGTGACTTCTGTGTGATCACCCCTCTTTGGATACACAGCCAACTGTGGTGGTTCTGGGCCAGAGATGCTATTTATCTTCATTAAAAGACAGAAGCAGGGTGAAGCATGGAGAAGAGCAAACCAAGGGTGAAACCACTGATCAATGTGGCAGCTTGCCTTTGACTGTATTTATCAGTGATGACCTTCCAAGAGTAATGGTTGCTGCTTCACTGCTTTCCAGATGTTTTGGACTCTTTGGGATGATGCTTATGTGGACCATTCTACTGGCTTCTTTGAAAGGTAGTCTTTAGTTCAGCAAGGTTCTAATAACACAATCTAGCACAATCCAAATATTGTCATTTGGCATCCGCACACACAAATTTAGACATTTTCACTTGGACGAAAAGGTGATGACAAAATCATTCTTGTACTTTAAATGATGCAACAATCCCTCATATAACCAAAACCACACTATTGCTCTTCCTAAAACTCAATATACAGTAACACTTGATGTTTATTATTGGGTGATGACTATTGGTTTCGTACCTTAGTCAAACTTACCCTTTGGTTTATATAACTTAAAGACTGAGATATGTATCTAGCCACTATTAATACATCTTATGATAAGGTAGAAAAAATGTAAGGTGAAAATAGAGGAGGAACTTTCATACAAACAAATATATAAAAGCATACAGACATACAAACACATATTTATGTCAAAGCAAAGATGAAATAATGATAAATACTATTTCTAAAACTGTTCACATGGTCATAGAGGGTATGCAAAATTTCCTCCTTCCACTTCCATATTTATTTTGCTTTCATCTAGCATCTCAATTAGTTGTGGTTCTTCCCTAATGAGTGATACTAAATTTTGTTCCTGAAGAATCTGTGCTATTAGGAGCTGTGCCTGTTTGGGGGTTTTGTAATGTTTCCTTAAGTTTTAACAAAGTATATGAGAGTATTGAGCACCACCTGAAATCTCAAACATATGCCTCCTTGCCCCAATTTTGTAGTAGCAACCAAATTTTCCCTTGATAATTGGCATCAGTCACTCCCACCAGTACAGCAAAGCACTTTTTTTTTTTTTTAGCTATTTGGTTTTTAAAAAAAAATTTTTAATGTTTATTTATTTTTGAGAGAGGAACAGAGCACAAGTGGGGGAGGGACAGAGAGAGAGGGAGACACAGAATCCAAAGCAGGCTCCAGGCTCTGAGCTGTCAGCCCAGAGCCTGACAAGGGGCTAAAAACCATGAACTACGAGATCATGACCTGAACCAAAGTCGGACGCTTAACCAACTGAGCTACCCAGGCACCCCACCCCTTTTTTAAAGCTATTTGTTGAATGGCATAAATTAAAGTAGCCAAGTGACCAGCTCATCTTTGACTTTATTGGGTCCATTGTTGTGGCCCCTGATGACAGACAGTATTCCTCACTTTGACATGAGGTTCTCTAGAATAGTAAAACCTAACATCAATGGGAGGAGAAGGAAATTTTTGTTAGTGGATCATTAGAGACAATAATGATAGGAAAAACTCCCTTTTCCACCTCTTGATTTCTAGATGCATAAATTCTAGTACTGGAAGAAACAACATGTTATACCAGTCACGAATTCAGAGTATACAGTGCTTCCTGGAGATCGATATACCAACATTGCAGTGTGCCACATAGGTTGTAATGTAATTTACTATTAAAAGAACATTCTAACATTCTATCAGGGTAGCTACTTCAGAATGGCAGTGTGCAAGGGTCAGCCATAAAATCCATGAGAATGAGCCGAATGCCATACTTCATTGCTTTAAAATTATTTCCCTTAATAGAAGTGTTGGGTGAAATACTGTGATAGTGAACAAGTACTTAATGTCTTCTAATGGTGATAGGGAAGGGAGTATTGCAGGCAGGAAATGAAAATAGGTAAGCAGATCAAGTATCCATTCTAGAGAGAAAAAAAACATTGTTTCTTTCTTTGGGAAGTTTACAAATATACTCACTCTGTCTCTGGAGAGTGATCTGGTTATTGAGGTATGGTGATCTATCAAGGGCCCATTATTTGTCTCTGTTATTGGTAGGCTGGGGAAAATAGCAATTAGTATAAGCAGATCAGCCTGAATGTTTCAAGGTCCATCTTCCTGACATAATGCATAATAAGTTTCAAAGCCACATCTCTGCTTCCACAGACACATTGTTACTGTGTTATTTGAGAAAGAACAGGGGTGACTGGCTAGGGAGGGAGACTGGCTTATCTCCACAGAATGGGTCATCTTGTCTAGCTAATTACTAAAATTTTTCTCTTATGTTTCCTATTAAGCTTTTACAGTACAGAGACCTAAATA